>NW_015151260.1:12414-27499 GCF_000732505.1 Cyprinodon variegatus | reverse complement strand
CCCCCCCAACCCCCACACAGACACACCTCTGATGCATCTCATTGTCTCCTGAGCTGTGAACGTTGCCAATAACCATAATGACTTTCACGGCGTGTAATAATGATGCTTTCTGGTGACATATGTCAAGGTCTCCCCCTTTTCATTACGTTTTTATAATTTTTGCACAGTGATGATCTGGATGAGCGTCGGTTTTATGGAACCGGGGACGTTGCTGAGGTGCAGTCAGAGAGATTTCATGGCCTCATCATCAGCACTGATTGATCCTCTGCTGTTTAGTGATGTATGTGAAGGTGGAAGCGCTCGGGGCCGAGGCTCCACGCCTGCATCAAACGGTTAAACTGCAGCAGCAGCAGCGCTGCAGAGCCCAGCTAATGACCTCGTCTTAGAGGCAGACGTGTCGAAGGAGTGATGGTGCTAAGGTTGCAGGACTGGACAGATGTGCGTCTCTCCTGGACAGAATTTTTCCAGTCTTTATTGAAAGCATCTCTTCTTGAACACCAGAACCAAGTGATCACCTTATTAGCAGAGCTCTGATTGGCCGTACGTCACAGCCTGCATTCGGCTCGCATTAAGAGTTAAAACTTTCTTGACATTAAAACCCCAAACAGCTAACTGGTGTCATTATCTTTCTGCAGATTCAGCAGAAATCCACTAAGTTTTCAGTCGTGCATCTAATCAACATTATTCCAAGAGGAAATATCCAATGAAATGACCTGTTGTTGATTCAACGGTGACAGCTGACCTGTTCACCTGCTGAGTTTCTCACTGGAACATCTTCTGCAGTTTTTAGTGGAGAGCTACAGACATTCACTGCATATACGTAACTTAAGACAATATGTGTACTTGTGCGTTCTCGTGTCCTTGTGAAACGTCATCATCATCCTTCACTAGAACAGCAGACTGAGAACAGACAAAGTCCCCGGATGTTGTTCTGGCCCCTCCCTCTTTACCCAGCATGCATCAGAGCAGATTTGTCCATTCTCCAGACTGACAGCTGTCCCAGCATGCACTGCTGCAGCAGCAGCTTCCAGGTGAGCGCTCACAGAGCTCAGAGGATTAAGTTAAAAGTTCTCTTTTCTGCTGCCGTTGTTCAATAAAAGTACATTTTAAGATCATTTGAGGCGAGAATATTATACTTTAAGCTTCACTATATGAAACATTTACTGTTTTAATGCGTAATTTAATTAATGTTCAGATGTTGATAGGACCGCGGTGACCAGCGGAGCTCCGACTCCATCCCCGTGAACACTGGGACGGAACTCAATGGGAAAGGAAATGATTCTGATTTCTGATCTCAACCGTTGCGTATATATTAGCTGCGACATATGAATCAAGATGCTATGACCAAAAACATTTGATTGACAGATGACCGTTGATTTATGATTGGCTGAATTTAGGTGTTCAGGCTGACGGATAACTAACTGGCCTGCAGGAGATAATGGGAAAAAAACAGATTTTAAAACATGATTTATTTATTAGAAATTTTCTAAATTTTAGGACAATATCTGTCTGATAAAAGGTACATTTATATACATGTTTAAGCCAGAATGATTTGACATTTAAATCAGTTTTCCTTATGACTTTAATATCTTGTGATGATAAAAGTTGCAGACGTGTTTGGAGCTGCAGGCCTTTCAGCTCTGCTCATAATCCCATTATTCATAGAACAATAGCTTTACTATTAATAATAAAAAAGTTCTGATGATGAGAGGATCATGGCAACCAGTGGAGCTCCGAGGCTAACCACAGCCAGGGCTAACGCTAGCCTGTCTGCTGCGGCCCTCTCTCTGCATAGCCGTGTGTGAAGGACCACTGGCAGCAGAGTGGAGCTCCTTTCCTGCCCTGGATGGAGATTTCCTGTGGATCCATGGAAGGAAAGGGAAAAAGAGTTGGGAGCTAATAAAATTCCAGATTTGGACTGAGCCTCTGCATTTCTCTCTTTGTTCAATGCCATTAAGGTCCTCATCCAAACAACAAGAGCTGGGACTCACCTGATGACAGGTGTCACCTCATCTGACAGGTCGCAGCAAACACAGCCAACCTGGTATCCTTCATGATGCCAGTGTTCCTCCTGCACACCGTAAAAGCAGAGACATGGATCATCATTCTAGATCCAGGTTAACATTTGGACCACGAAGGAATGTCAGGGTGTGGAAAAAGTTCAAGCGAGGGCAGGAATCCTCCTGAAGGAACGCTGCCTGCTCTGGAGCTGAAGTGGAAGAAAGAGATGTGATGAATCTCTGCTTTCAGACTGAGCAATAACCCACAAATTACTTCCTGTGGAATGAGTAAAAACAAAACTGTAGAAGTCGTCACAGCAGCCAATCACACTTCAGGAGATTAGAACAGAACTTTAAAATTCAGATCGGCTATAGTCGGGTTCTGCCACTAAAATACGGTTTATTCTATTGGAGCAGTGGCTCATCTGTAGCTGAGAGGAAGTAGCTGGATCAGCTGATCAGGAAGGCCAGCTGTGATTGGATGCCCTCTGGACTCAGAGCAGGAGGTGGGAAACAGACGGATCCTAACTAAACTAAACTAACTAAACTAAACTGAACATCTCTGTTGGATAATGTCTCCACCCCATGCATGAAGCTGGTGCTGAACTGGAGAGCTCCTTCAGTGACAGACTGCTGCACCTTAAATGCACCAGGGTGCGTTATCACAGATCCTTCCTCCCAGCCGCTGGAAGACTCTAGAACCACCACTGTTCCCAACAACCCAACACAGAAGAGCGCCCTCCTCTGGACAAGACTCTGCAATACATCTACACCTTATGGACAAAGGACATTGTTTGGAGGACCAGAATGTTCACATTTTGGACAAAGAAGACAGGTGGTTTGAGAGGGGTGTGAAGGAAGCCATCTATGTTAAGAAAGAAAAAACAACCTTAAACAGAGGGGGGGCGGGGGAACTCAGGTTTCATCTTTCAAAAACCTAAAATGCGGCAACAGAGTTGATTCCTTCCCGCTATAATCGCAGCCCCAACCCCTTTGCAGGAGAACAGAAGACCTCACCTGTTCAGCCAGGACAACAATTCCCTTTAACGACCCCCTTTCAGAGACAGAGACAGGTATGGGGCATTGCAGGCTAATAAAAGTTTCTATTTGCATGCTTTCTAAACAAAAACAAGGCTTTGTTGGGCTACTGTATAAAGCCTGGAACTCAACGCTATTTCTGACATTTAGAATTGAAATAACTTCCTGGATGGAAGAGAAACGTCTTCAAACTTGGAAACAAAGTCCAGTGGATTGATTTTTAACATTTTTGGAATAACTGACCTGGATGACTGAGAATCCTCCCCACTGCTTCATAAAACAGCTCTGAATGTAAAAAACAATCCTAGCCTGGATTTTCTTTGGGAAAATAATTCAGAATTGAACTGCAGCAGGCAGGAATTAACTATTTCACATGTTCTTGGAAGAGCTTACCACTAGCCTTCCACCTGAAGCTCCTCCTATAGATCTATAAGGTGCAGACTTCGCGACAGGCCGTTCCTCATCTATCATTTGTTCTCAGCTGTTTCTTTTTCCACTCCTCTCGTCCTCCCTGCTGGTTGTCCTCCACTGATCATCTCCCTCCATCTTCCTGGTTTATAATCTTTAATTCCAGTTTTGGAGTTTAGTTTACTTTATTTAGCATCATTAACCATCATTATTTAGGACCTCCACCGTGTAGAAAAGTGGTCTATCAACTCACTCCGTGTTTTTTTTTTTTTTTTTTTAGCATGAGCTCATCTCAGACCAGGCTGATCGTCATGGTTACGTTAACTTCAAACTAAAAGAGGCGGTTTTCCTTTCTTCACTATATTATGTATATTTTTTGGAGTTCAAACTGATAATTTTGTATCAAACTGATTGTTTTTGTGTAATTTACAGCAACATTTAAAGGGTCTAATAGAAAAACGTGCAGCTGAATAATTCAGGACGGGTGTCTGTGGATCCAAACCTGCAGCTCACCTGCTCCCCTCTGACTGGGCGCCATACGCTTTGAACATGACTAATTCATGAGTTTGCTCACTCTGCCCACCTTGTTTACTGTTTCTGTGTGAAGAGCTCCCAGCGAAGCCACGATGGGTTAGACCTCTTTATATACACGCTTGTTTTGTTATATAATCTCCATCCTTTCTGGAAAGTGATGAATTAATAAACCTTTTCTGCTGACAGTCCAACAGTGCTGGTTGTGTAACTCCAGCATGCAGAGCTATAATTAGCACTATGTTCTCTATCATGCATCAAACGTCGTGTTTCTAAATGACTGTGATCTATAATTTAGCCGCTCTGAGATTTTTTATACTTTCTTGGCGACTGAGAGAAAGAAGAGCTATGGAAGGTTCTAGTTACTCGCTTTCAGAACATGTTAGCCTGTCCACACTGGAAAAAATATAAATCTAGTTAAGTCATTTTTTCTTAGAATAAGTGCATTTGTTCTTGAATTGAGGAGGTAAAAGAAACATTTTGCCGATGGAACAAGACAATTTACATTTAAAATAAGAAAACGCAACTGCATTGTCTTATTACAAGTGCATTTTATCTACATATCTTATTGTAAGAGTAAAAATACTCATTTCATTGGCAAATCATCTCATTTACCTACTTAAATTGAGGGTGAATCCATTTACCCTTTATATTTTAAATGTGAATAGTCTTGTTTGATTGGCAAAGAGTCTCACTTTCCTCCTCAATTCAAGAAAAAAATGACTTAAATAGTCTGCTTTCGAAACAGGAAATTTATTTTCTTTTTCTGTGTTTCTAAAGTCTAAACATCCTTAAAAAAGAAGCTTAAACATGTGAAACCTTTGAAGAGGTGTGACCATCAGAAGCATCACTCAACTGATTTATTATTCAGAGCCATACAGGAACAAACTAGAACAGAAGTAGAACCTTCAGCAGAACTGAGCCTGGTTCTGGTTCTGCTTTTATTATCCTGCTGCCTGCAGTTTGTAGCACAGACCTGAAAAACACTAAGATCTACTTCCAGATACCGTAAACAGTAGCGGAAAACCGCGAAGAGGCGAGTGGGCCTGAGGCAGCTGCTGCTGGGGATTCCCAGTGACAGCGTCTCGCTGGTATGTGGGGGTCTGAGCGGCTCCCACAGAGAAATAATCTTTGAAGGCAGGATGGTAATCTGGATCATGTTTTCAGGAGGACTTTGTCACTTCGAAATAGATTCAAACTACTTTTTACCCACTGATCACAGCAAATATAGCTGCCATTGTGTCAGGTTTATTCAATGATAATTATAAAATTAATGTGTGCTTATGAAACATTTTTGCGAGGGGATGCTCCACTCCTGTCTCATGATCCAGTCAGGAGACCATCCTGCCTTGTCATTCTGATGGAGCATTCTGTCCTCATGAACTGATCAATTGTTCTGTCAGAACAATACTCTGTTTGTAACCATGCATCATGTTCTGTTAATAAACGCTCTGCAGAGGAGGTCCAGCGGGAGACAGTATGTTTGAGTCTGGGGTTCAACTGTCTCTCCTTCCTGCAGGAAATGTATCGATAAGTCTGTATTTCAGTTCTTCTTAAGGAAAAACCTATTTATGACCCCGACACATTGTTCCAGGCAAAAAAAGGATAGGGTAGGTCTGCCCAACGCGCATCAGACCCACTTTATCAAGCATCAAAAAGGAAGCAGCATGCACGTTTTTGCTGCTTCTGCTGCTTACGGTCTGAATGTAGCATTAGTCTAATACCCGATTTACACTACCCTTGAAAAACTGGGCCGAGACCGGTCCAAGCTCAGTAACTGAGATAACTTATTGTGTGTAAATGGAAAGCAAACTGAACTGAATTGAGCAAGACACAACCGAACCGAGATAACTGTAGACCAGTTCCAGAGGTGGGCTAGGCTCGGTTTTTCCCTGGCTCGGTTCTCTGATAACAAGAGTACATGAGCAGAACATGTCAGCTCCGTCTGGATGCACATCCCAATTCACACTCCATTCCAGTAGTTGGCGGTAATGCCCCTCGGGAAGTTGCTTGCCAACCAACACAAAACAGAAGAAGAACAACTATAAACAACAATCGAAATCTTCTCCACGCAACATTTTTAAATAATAACACCGAAGTACAGCAATAATAATCAAGCATAACTTTCTGAATCTGACAGGCGCCGCCATTTTGATTTGCTTGATTCCCTCGTTCTTCGTCTTCTTCTTCTTGTGTTTTATGGCGGTTGGCAAAACAACTTTTTGGTTTATTACCGCCACCAACATCTTGATTTCCTCCTTCAATACTGGCAGTAATACCGCAGATCGTCACTCGGAGGCGAGGAGATGAGGAACCGAGATAGCGTGATGTGTAAACAGGCGCAGAACCAAGCTCGGTCTGGTTAACTGATCCAAGCTCGGACCGGTCTCGGCATGGATCGGTTTTTCAAGGGTAGTGTAAATGGGGTAATAGTACCGCTGCTGCAGGGGGGGGGGGGGGCAAAGCTCAATCACTACGACTGAGTTCACTTTTGAATTTTACTCTGTTCCTTTCAGCAATAAATCCTCTCAGCGTTTGGATGATGGAATGTTTCCTCTGTGAATTTCTGTTCTTAACCACATTTCTCTTGTTGCTGCTGAGGCTGATATCAGACAACTATCTCCGACTGCAAGAGCGGGAGCACACGAGCGCTGGTTCTTTTCCACTTTAGTGACCAGCTCACCAACACGCTGTGGAAGCCCATGTTTATAGGCCTGCCGTGGGAGGAGATCATCAAATAAAGTGTTTGCTTTCAGCCCCATGCAGTGAGATTACTTATGTCATGCTGCGAACATTCAGCTACAGAAATATCAACACCTTTCCATTTTCTCGCTGATGAAAAGTTATTTACAAATGAAGGACCAGAAGAAATACTGATTGTGAGTTTGGATGATGTTTAACTATTTTACTGGGACGAGAAAAAGATAATTCCTGGTATGAAACAACGGATTAACCTTCTGGATTTAAAAAATAAGCCTGAAGAAATCAATTTAATTCTTCTAATTATTAGCTGTTGTTTTATTTTTTATACATAAAGTTGGGGGAAAAAAGGCTTTAGTTTATGTGTGCAAATCTGCAGGTGGAAAAGAGAACTTCACACCTTAAAGAGCTTTGGATTAAAAGAAGGTGATTGTTATGAATCATTTGGGTCTCGTGTTTGTCTTCATCGGCTAACGCTTCATCCAGGACCGGATCAAGGGGAGCAGAGACTTCCAGACTCCTCCTACAGCTATACTAAGACATAGTTCCCCTATTGCGTCTGATAAAGATGTCTGATCCTCCTCAGCTGACTCCTCTGGAGGAGAAGCAGCTCTACTCTGAGCCTCTCCCTGATGACCCAACTCCTCACCCTCTCTCTGAGGGAGAGCCCAGCCTCCCTGCAGAGGAAGCTTGGATCTAGGATCTGGTTCTTTGGGTTCTGATCCAGATTAAAGACCAGAGGTGAGGGAAGGAACGTAGACCGAACGCTAAATCAGAGCTTTGCCTTTTCTCTCAGCTCTCTGAACCACAGCAGATGGAGCAGCATCTGGATTAAAGCAGCAGCACCGATCTGTCTATGGATCTCCACTTCACTGATAGACAGAACCCAAAGGTACTGGAACTCCTCCACTGGAGGCAGGAACTTTTTTTGTTTAGTTATTTCCTGAAATTCTTCATTCCAGTTCAATTTTTTGAACTGATTTCCTGTTTGCAGAATGTTTTGGCTGATATTTCTTAGCTGTTGTAGCATTTAGGGAACGTGAAAATAAGTCAAAGGTCTACGACTAGCTCCCTTCATGTCACCAAAGCCATGATTGTTGCCTATTTTAAAGCTACAGGAGCAGAACATGCAGTTAAACTCAGTAAGTAGCGACACTCAACCAACTCTGACTGATTCAGTGAATAAATATAGATGATATTCAGAATGTTGTGATACCTTTATTTATCCATGCTGGTGAATAAACAGACTTTTCCTGTTTTGTAATATATTTTTGTTCAATATTATTCATGTGTTTTGGGGAAAAGTTCTGAGTATGGCAGAAGGTGACTCAGGTTGAGTTTACACATGGTATACATCACTGAAGTCTACCGCCATCTACTGGGCTGGGATGTCATTTCACAGCTAGTGGTGTCCCATTTCTTAGGGAGAAAATCTTCAATTGCACTTCCCTCGTTGAGTGGACTTCACTGTGGAGGGAACTGACTAGTGTTCTCAGAACCCAGGGAGAGGAATGGGACTGGGCACCGATTCCCTCACTGCCCCTGGTCCAAACGACTAGATGTTCTGGACCTGCTCTGATTAAAAGCTGAGACTGCGAACTCATGAATGTAAAAGCGGTCAAACATGTTGCTTCTCTGTCTGGTCCGTTTGGACAGGATGAAACCAGGGGAAGGAAGGAGTCATGTCTTGTTTTTCAGCTCTCACTGTTTCACCATAAAATGACAGCAGAGAGGTTGGTCATCCAGGGGGCCTGAAAAGGGTCCGTTCATGGCGTTCCAATCATAGAAACTCCATGTTTGATATGTCAGGGTTGGTCTTTACACCGAAACCAGACAAACTCTCAGGTGAAAAGAAGAACAGATTAACTCTTATATAAACTCCAAGTGTTTGTCATGTTTGTCCTTCTGCAATCACCATATTCAGCCATTAGCTCAGTGCCTTGCCCAAAGGTGCCTTAACATTTAAGTAGAAATCACATGGATTCAAGGCTTCATGCTGCAGAGACAGATATCCTGTCTGGTTTACATCTGTTGCTGTAATTTGTTATAAGATCACAAGAAAACTTAATTATTCAATCTTATCGTGGTTCTTATCGATGCACCCCTAAATTTATGCCTTGTTGCAAAATTTTTTTCACAATATTATATACATGACCTCTTCTATAATTGATGTTTCTACTTCTTCTGAAGGAGTAATGCAAATATCGAAGGTTTCTAGAAAAAGCTAAATAGTTTTAACTTTATCAATAGATTAAAAACTATAAATGTTTGTGTTTCTGTGCTCACATCTTTATTTATTTAATAATTCAGGAGCAAAAAGTGGGTTAATTTGACAATGTTTAATTTGTTGTTGTTTTTTTTATTAAAATTATGTTTGGTTTGGTTATCCTGAGCTATCTCTATAGTTATGCTGCTATAGGCTTAGAATGCTGGAGGACATAGGGACCCCTTTTTCATCATTCTGCTTCATTCTATCTCTATTCTCCCACTCTGCAGAATCTATTAGTTCAATCTCTAACGTTCTGCTCTCTCTGCTTTTTCTCATAGTAGCTTAATCTGGTCTGTTCCTGTTTGGGTGTGACTCCATCCTGGAGAGAAACATCAGCTGTGCTGCTGCCATCAACACCTTTGTTTCTATATGTTGGAGCTTGGCCTGTTTTTCAGTGTAGTCCTGTTTCTCTGACTGTGACTAACTGGATGTGCTCTCTTCATCCTCTGACATGGGAGCTGGCTTGGAGCTCGTCTGCCTGGCTATGTGTTTCCTGGACGGGGCCGCCTGTGGAGCTGGTTGACAGTTGCCTTTTGTATCTATGCTTCTTTTTCTATGTCTGCTTCTGTCCCCTTGAACCCCAGTCGGCCTCAGCAGATGGCCGCTCACACTGAGCCTGGTTCTGCTGGAGGTTTCTTCCTGTTCAAAGGGAGTTTTTCCTCTCCACTGTCACTACAAGCATGCTTAGTGTGAGGGATTGCTGAAGAGTCAATGAGTCGATGCAATCAGCTGGTTTTCCTTAGATAGAAAACTTTGAATCAATCTGACTGGATGATCTGGTGAACTGGAAAGTGACCTGAGATGACATGATGTGAATTAGAGCTATAGAAATAAACTGAACAGAATTGAATTAAGATGCAGTTGATTGTAAACGCTCGAATCTCCATGTTTAATGCTTGTTCTACAGCATGTTTTCTTTACTTCTTGTTTTCCATTTATGCAAAAGCAAAATCAACCCTGAAATATTTGGTAAAAAAAAAAAAATCTGACTCTAGGAGCCGGGAGGGAAGGTGCGGTTTGGATCCTCATCAGAGACGCTTCCAGCAGGAGGTCCTGTTCTGTTCAGGGTCCCGTTGGATCAGCAGTCGATGGAAACGATGGGGCCCGTTTCTAAGGAGCAGTCTGTTATCAGTCAGAGTGAACGATAAACTCACTGCAGCAGAAAGGCAAGAAAAGTTATTCAGCATCACAAAGGAATTCAGTCAATTTACAGCCAGCAGAAAGCAGGGAGTGTTTCCATCCTTTCCCTCCTTCCTTCTCCGTCTCCCTCCCTCCCTCTACTTCGTGTCTCTGATATTCCTATTCTCATCTCCTCGTCGGCTAGAGAACGGGAGCGTCTTTACTTATGTGCTCCTGCTCCCCTGTGGGAGGAGAAGACAGAGAAAACATTTTAAAAGACTAGAGTAACATGCAGAGAAGCAGGGAGGAGGAAACATTTCAACTGGAGCTGGAGGCAAAGCAGGGAACAGAAAAAGCAGATTATTTATTCTGAGGTTGTTCCCTTTAATTTGAGCTAATCCTGTGTTTCCTTCAAAGGGAGTTTTTCTCTCCACTGTCCCTATAAGCATGCTTGGTGTGAGGGATTGCTGAAGAGTCCATGTCTCCTGTTTCATCTGCTCGTCCTGTAAAGTCAGTGGCTGGAGGATCTAATTGATCTAGTTCTATGAACTAACATGATGTGAATAGGAGCTGTAGAGATAAACTGAACTGAATGAAGAACTGAGTAAATGATCATTGTACTGTTCATCTTCATCCCAGACTCCTCCTACTGCTCCTCTTTATGGAGCCTCTCTCTTTTCTCTGCACGCGTTTCTCATCAGCTCTGCTTTTAGAACCAGAAGGCAGGAAGCCACATAAATAAAGACAAAAGCCCACAATAACCAACCATCTTAGAACCAACCTTATAACGGCCCTGGGATGTTTTACTGAAGCAGATCAACTCATTTCTGTTCAAAGACAAAGTTAGATGTTGGTTCAAATTTAATTTTAATCTAAAAACCCACCTGGAAGGTCTGGATAGCAGCTCTACGTTAGCTCAACTCCCAACCAACAGCAGAGACGAGCTGAAATTAAAACAATCCACGGGAGGAGCAGGAGGAACAGAGAGGAAGGAGGAACAGGAGGAACAGAGAGGAAGGAGGAACGGAGAGGAAGGAGGAACAGGACAAACAGGAAGAATGGAGAGGAAGGAGGAACAGGAGGAACGGAGAGGAAGAAGGAACAGGAGGAACGGAGAGGAAGAAGGAACAGGAGGAACGGAGAGGAAGGAGGAACAGGACAAACAGGAGGAACGGAGAGGAAGGAGGAACAGGACAAACAGGAGGAACGGAGAGGAAGGAGGAACAGGAGAAATGGAGAGGAAGGAGGAACAGGAGGAACGAGAGGAAGAAGGAACAGGAGAAACAGGAGGAACGGAGAGGAAGGAGGAACAGGAGAAACAGGAGGAACGGAGAGGAAGGAGGAACAGGAAAAACAGGAGGAACGGAGAGGAAGGAGGAAGGGAGAGGAAGGAGGAGATTAGATATGTTAGGTTGGAATCTTCTGCATCCAAAGGAGCAAATCTGAATGGAAAACTGGAGCAAAGCAGAAGCGAAAAAGTGTGAGAGAAGAGATGTTTAATAAAGAAAGATTAGAAATAATAAAAAAAATGAAGCACAGAGGAGCCATTAAAGCGCTGAAAACGTGCCGGTGGTCGATCTGTTCAGGAAGTCACTGACATAATGATAACAAATGTCACAGTAGCTTCAATTAAAACAATAGCAAAACCTTTCTTAACAAACAATAGAGTGAGGCAGCAGCAACGGATGCAGCTTCCAAGGTATTGCTGCTGAACGAAACGATAGTTGGCAAATATCAAATATATGCACATATTGGCCGATACAGAAAAAAAAATATCAGCAGGTATTAGTCTGCCTAAGGAGAAAATACATTTAAAATGATCAATTTAATCATTAAATATCATTTCCAATTTTATACTTCAAATGTATAAATACATAAGTGAAGTAATTGTTGTTGTTTCCAAACCCATCCAACCCCCCCACCCACACACACACACACACACACACACACACACACACACACACACACACACACACACACACACACACACACACACACACACACATCCTAGTTCTGCTATACGTAGTGAGGACTATGTGTTGACTCCCATAGACTTCCACTGATTTTCAGTCATTTTCAACCCTTTCTATGGCCTAACCCTAAAATTAACTATAAACCTAACCACTGTTGATAAACTTCCATCTTATCAACGTCATTGCCTGCACATAAACACACAACTAATGTCTCAAATGTCAGATTGACTCCATGTGACTCCGCCTCCGATCTGAGCCTCTGGTGAAAAGTCTGTCTTGTGTTTACATGTGCTTTTCTTGAGCCGAGGTTTTTGATATCTCAAACTGATCCCTGTCAAGGATAAAGTGTGAAATATGTATTTTTCCCCTCCTTTCCCCAATGTGGCTCCTATCTTTCCACAGAGACAATGGCAGCGCTAGGTAACCGGTGGGAACACTGGAAAAAAAATGAAATATAGATAAGTAATTTTTTCTTAAAATAAATGCATTATTTCTTGGATTGAGGAGGTGAAAGAAACATTTTGCTAATGGAACAAGACAATTTACATTTGAAATAAGAAAGCACAATGATAATTGTCTTATTTCAAATGCATTTTATCTAAATATCTTATTTCAAGGGTAAAAATACTCATTCCATTGGCAAACTATCTCATTTACCTACTCAAATTAAGTATAAATATGGTTAATTTAAGACCTTTTTACTTATTTCTAGATCGTTTTTCCAGTGAACCCGGCAGCTGGGCCTCAGTTAATCCCCCCAGTGTGTAGTAAATGTTTCGCTCTGGTATTATTAAAGTATGTCTGATTCTGATTCTGATTACCAACGCATACCTCACCTTAACCCCATTGACACCTTAGCCAGAAACCTAACCATTAGTAAAACAGCTTGTGAGGACCAGCAAAATGTCCTCACTTTGCAACAACTGGTCCTCATAGTGATGATGAATAAGGAAAAATGGTCCTCACTCTGAGGGCTAGACAGGCACACACACACACAGTCCCAAACAAACCAGTTCCCAGTCTGCAGATTGCTGGTATCTCAGTGGCCGTTAAAAGGCAAACGGCTCTCCACCGGAGGCAGGCACTGCATTTTGATTCAGCACCTTTGAACCGCTCCGTCTCAAAGCTGACATGAAACATGAAGTGAAACGTCAAATGCTCTGCTAACACTTGTCGCTCTGATGTCACCCAGGCAGCGAGGAACTCTCTGATGTGATGTGAAGGTACACTCGGGGCCTCCGCTGCCCCGTAAAGCCTTATTCTCTCCTGCCGGCTATGATCTGTGGCTCAGCAGTGATTTAGACTCCGCTGAGAATCTGAGGGATAATGAAAGGGCTGCAGGATTAACCTGCATTGTGCTTCAAATGAGGCAGAGAGAAGCTTTTTATTCCTTAAACCATCATATGAAATGAGTCCTGTCTGAAAGAAAGACAATGAGAGAATTAATCTGACTTAAAGTGGTTGAGGGAGTAAAGGGAGTTTGCTGTCATTAGAGGTCTGTGAGGTGCAAAGGATCTAATCACTGGTCATTTTCAACGCAGCATCCTGACCAGAAAGAGGAGAGGAATCCTGTTTGATCAGTTCTACATTGACAAAAAGTCTTTTTTTTTCTTAAAATAAGTGCATTTGTTCTTGAATCTTGAATATTTTGCCAATGCACTGGAAAAATGTTCTAAAAATAAGTAAAAATGTCTTAATTGAGTGTATTTACCCTTATTTTGAGTAGGTATATGAGATGATTTCCCAAAGGAGTAAGTATTTTTACTCTTAAAATAAGATATTTAGATAAAATACATTTGAAATAAGACATTATTATTGTGTTTTCCTATTTTAAATGTAAATCATTCCATTGGCAAAATGTCTCTTTTATCTCCTCAATTCAAGAACAAATGCTTTTATTTCAAGAAAAAAATGACTTATCTAGATTTAGATTTTTTTCCAGTGTGGAACAAGATAATTTAGATTTAAAACAAGAAATAAAACAATTGCATTGTCTTATTTCAAGTGCACATTATCTAATTCCACAATGCAATAGTTTTTTCTTATTCTAAATGTAAATTTTCTTGTTCCAATGGCAAAATGTCTCACTTGCCTCCTCAATTCACGAAAAAATGCACTTATTTTAATAAAAATGACTTATTTAGATTTTTTTTTGCAGTGTTCATTATTTATGGACACCCAGATGTATATCTGTTCATGCATGCACAGTGTGGAATATTTTTGAGATTTTCTCTGCCTAAATAGTGGCGATTGTTTAGAAGTCTTGTCCCAGTCTGTATGCTGGTGTTAAGCTATGGAGTTAATATTGGGGATGAATGAAAGCAGTTTCCTCTCTACTCTAGACAAGTCTGAAGGTCATGAGAGATAAGAATGAGTTCAATCAGCCTCCTTCATGCCGTGAACAGGAGACCTGTTCTGTTTATCTCGCTAAAATGTATTTCCTTGATGAATTGAGGTGTTTTTTCTTACCATTTGGTTATTAGAAATTACCAAATGTTTGTGTGTGAGAACGTTTTTTATGTAGGGGTGGGATAGCTCCAAGGGAGAGTGTGTGCTTAGGTCGCCTCAGTCAGAGCTCTACTGTATCTCTCCGTCTGAGGATGTTAAATAAATTTGAACATTCTCTCTTTAAGAGCCTTTGCTTCCTCCCTAACATGACGGATCAGGCTTCCCGCATGGATCGGGTAGGGAGAAGAGCTCCCGTTTCTAACTGATGCTGTTAGCTGTTAGCATCAGGATCCAGAGGCGTGCACAGACATTTTGGGGGGCAGGTGCTCAGGAGGGGGGGAGGGCACTTTTTAGCACACGTGGAACACTTAATTATAAAAAAATACACGCATGTTGAATGAATTTTGACTTTTATTTGTAACATTCTCTAAACGTGAGTTTTCAATGGAAAAAAAGTCACACCACCAACAGAACAGACTAAAGCGTACTACTTTAAAGTAGTAAAGTAAAGTTGCCCGTCTTTCTTCTTCTTTCATCTGGCTCATCTCCCTGTTTTCCCTCATCCATCTGTTCTCCCTCATCCATCTGTTCTCCCTCAT
>NW_015151260.1:6573-10272 GCF_000732505.1 Cyprinodon variegatus | reverse complement strand
CAGCCAAACAGGAACAGACCAGATGAAGCTACTATGAGAAAAAGCAGAGAGAGCAGAACATTAGAGACTAAACTAAAACATTCCCTTCATTTTCATTAGGTTGATACTACTGTCACCACTTCCTCCTAACCAATCACAATCATGGACCCAGGTATGCCGTCACAAACCTTCTCAAACCACAACACAGACAACATGAAGATGTTGCAGCAGGAGAGGTGGAGGAAATTGTCCCAACGAAACGTAATAGTATCTCCAGTTTGGCAATATTTCCGTTATAACAAGTCAGACAGAAACTGAACCACAGTCATTTGTAAAATTTACAGCAAACCAGTAAGAATAGAATATGGATAGAACAAATATGGACTCGTGTCGTACAACAGAAGGTTGCATCAGCCACACTGGTCCGTCTGTCGATCTCCTGCTCCATTGCTCTCCCACTCCTATGTTAGCAGTTTAATATGTGTAATAATGTGTTGTAGAAATTGATGTTTGTCCCAAGTTAAGCAAAAGTGAAGCAACAGTAACCGTACTGGACTACAACCACATATCTGCTCAGGTTCTGCTCATCAAGCAGAACAAAATAATATTTATGATGAGGAGAGTTTGCTTTGTTCACCTGTAAAAATGCATAAAATTGTGAAACCATTAGGAAGTTTATACCTCTGCTTGTCCCATAGTGTGTATCCGTGTGCGGTGATACGTGACAGCCAGAGACGGAGCGGGAATGACGAGCGAGAGAAGCGTGTTTGTCTGCAGAGCTTTCAGAGCTCCAAATGTCAACAGCGTGGCATGAGGGCACAGGCACCCAGAGCCGCGTCTCTAATGCCAGCCTGATAATGCCACAGGCCGGGGGGGTGGGCGGGGGGGGGTGCATGTGGGACAGGTAGAACAGCTGTCGGAAAGGTCAGGATATCAGCAGACGGATACAGAGATGGAGGCAGATAAACGGCTGATGGGCGAACACGGCGGATAGAGAGAGCTTTCTGTCAGAGGAGATAAGAAATGAAAAGTGACGGAAATCATGATGAATGCTTTGCTTTGAGGGCATTTTAGTCAACATTAAGTGAAAACATGAATCCTGACATCTTGGTTTGCTTTTTGTTGCACAGGTGAAGCCTGGACTCCATATGCAACAGTTTACATGTTTTATAAGTTTATGTAGCGCTTTAATTTTAATGCAGAATGCTGCACCTCTGTTTACATGTTTTATGTCTTAAAGTGAGTTTGTTATCATTCTCACTCCTAAAATGATTTGGGAGGAATTAGACAGTTATTCCCAACCTTTGATCAAGTTTAAACAACTGTATTTAAATGGTAAATTGTCTGTACTTATATGTGTTCAAGCCATAAGACTTGGCAAGACTCGTGCTGAGAAACTAGTCCATGCATTTGATACTTCAAGGCTGGACTATTCTAATTCTTTACTATCAGGAAGTCTGAGGTTTAATTTTCATGATATCTATTCATTTTCATCAACAACCTGGAAATTACCCCAGATTAGGGCCTGGTTATCNGCTTTTTGTTGCACAGGTGAAGCCTGGACTCCATATGCAACAGTTTACATGTTTTATAAGTTTATGTAGCGCTTTAATTTTAATGCAGAATGCTGCACCTCTGTTTAAATGTTTTATGTCTTAAAGTGAGTTTGTTATCATTCTCACTCCTAAAATGATTTGGGAGGAATTAGACAGTTATTCCCAACCTTTGATCAAGTTTAAACAACTGTATTTAAATGGTAAATTGTCTGTACTTATATGTGTTCAAGCCATAAGACTTGGCAAGACTCGTGCTGAGAAACTAGTCCATGCATTTGATACTTCAAGGCTGGACTATTCTAATTCTTTACTATCAGGAAGTCTGAGGTTTAATTTTCATGATATCTATTCATTTTCATCAACAACCTGGAAATTACCCCAGATTAGGGCCTGGTTATCCTCCCGCAGCAGCGTGACGTAGATATTTTTGATTTCTGGCCAATATTGAAGCGTGGTCTGCGCTATTTTATTCCACGCCACAGCGCCAGTGCTACAATCAGGAACTAGCTGTGGGTCTAGATACGGCCGAGGTGTTGAGGAAGTGGGGGCAAGTTTGTGGGACAATGGAGGGACATGAGAGCCAAAAAGAGCGGGGATCCAGGTGGAAAAAGGGTCCCAGCGTTCTGGCGCACCTCGCTCTTCCAGCTGCTCAATCTTCTGGTCCATTTTCCACAATTGCGGTCAGACAAACAAAACAAGCCAGTAAGGAACCAAACAGGAAATACGCATAGAGTAGAGCGGATGTAGATTTGACCAATCAGAGGCCTCCTGTCTGTGGTCACCTACAGTTTTGGAGAAAACCTGGTTTCTGAGCATAAATCAGCCTTTAGTTTGCATAAATCTGGTCACCTTACATATATCTAGAAATGAGAACGACAATGCAAAAAAACTGAAATTGATCATTGAGGCCTGCGGTAGCAACGTAGCCTTAGTTTTAACTTCTTGAATTATTCAAACAACAAAAAGAGAAAAAAAGAGACCAAAAGCAGCCTTTAAATGCTTCAGCATGAAGGAAAGGAGCGCTCCCCATTCTCTGTGATACTGAGTATTAATCCTAATGATGAAGCATGTGAAGCTTTATTAGAGGATATGAAGCAATGGACCGCCGCTCATCGAAGCCATCCATCAACGACTCTGTCGTCCCTTAAAATGTTAGGCGGGGATTTTCCTCCTCGCTGGTTCTGCTGCTGTTTCTGTGCGTTTTGGAAATGATTCTTCTGACAGTGGAGATCATCAGCCAGCCTAATGGAAAAATAATAATAATACCGTACTCCCAAAGCTGCTTTAGTTTCCTTTCTTCTACTTTAGTAAAAACAGCTGAGATTTAAAGCGGTTGCTGTGATAACATACCCCCCCCCTATAACCATCCCCACAGCAGAGCATGCAACCCAATAACAATGTCAAGTTGATTAATAAAAGAGTTCTGCCTAATGTCTGCTTTGCTGTAGTTTCCCCAGAGGCCACCGGCATGGAAAGGTTAACAACATCTCCATCCAGTCCCAGAAACGTTCCCAGGGGAAGCCAGAGGTTAATCTCCTCACCACAGACCTCACCATTAGCAGTTGCTAAAGGAGCAGAGATATAACTCATTCTTCTTAGCAACAGAGGAGCCAACTTCATTCCTTTCTCACACTCTTCCTGCTTCATAATCAGGAGATCAAACATGCTCTGCTTTAGAGTTCATTTCCATCTTTCTCAGAATTGGTTACAGACCTCCGTGGTTTAATTGGACGTGTCACTGACTTATTATTCATGTCTACGGTGGTCAGGTGTTTAATACTTAGTAACTGTTAACATTAAATACATCAAGGATTGAAGTCCTTCTTCAGACTGACCCTCCATAGACGTTAATGTTTTACCATCTTTTATAGGCTTTCAGCCATTCTCCCACTTTCTGTATGCCGAAAATGAAAAGTTAAGCTGATATGAAGCTGATTCCAAGTTTAAAGACGTTTCTCTTCCATTCAGGAAGATTTTTCTATTCAAAATGTCAGAAATAGCGTTTAGTTCCAGGTTTTATCCAGCAGCCCAACTAAGCCTGGTTTTAGTTTAGAAAACATGCAGATAGAAACGGATGAACGGGTCCCCCCCTTTGGAATGGGGGTCGTTTGGCTTCTTTGTTCGCCTGCAATGCCCCATACCTGTCTATGGCTCTGTTCGAAAA
>NW_015151260.1:0-1202 GCF_000732505.1 Cyprinodon variegatus | reverse complement strand
AAAATATAAAAAGTAAAATAGCATCTTACAAGGAGACAACTAGTTTATCAGGTGCCCAGTCGGCAAAATGCTTGTTTGGTGCTGCTGAATGAGACATTTTAATGCACAACAAAATTATATTGCTTGATCTGTATATTACCTGGCTAATGGGCACGGGAGAAGCAGCCTGTCAGTGACCGTTTCTGCTATCTGGAGACGCTTACTGAACTGCTATGATGCTGCACATCTGGCATGCCCTGCGGGCGACCGCGCGAGTTCAAAGGAAAAGAGATAGGCTGGTCGGCTGGTGGCTCATTTCGGGGCATTGTTTCAGTCGTTTTTAATGGCTCAGGTTTTCAAAAGATCATTTCAAAACCGACCTCAGTAAAATCTTAATAATATTAATAATAATAAAAAAACGAGTTTCAAAAGGGCATTTTCTGTGATAAAGGGCAAACTTCCTAGTGCTTTAGCACCACCTAGTGTCTATGTATGCACGCCCCTGACTACTGTACAAAAGTTAAGCCAGCTACTGTAGAATGAAAGGTAACCATCCAACAGGAAGGATTCTGCTTTTACACAGATTTCAGCACAAAAGCAAGTCCTGCACACAAAAAAACATTATTGATACAAAGATTCAGCTCTTTGCTGCTGATAACAAAAGTCATTTTTGTAGAAATAAAGGAGAGGCTTTTCACCCTAAAAGCATAGTGCTGGAAGCTTCATGCTGAGGTTTTTTTTTTAGCTGTCAGTGGAACATTTTCATTGCATAAAGTTTGTGAAATTCAGATTATATAATTTGACCTCAAATGATCGTTAAAACTTAGATACAAGTGGTTGTGCAATTTTTTTTTACGTGATAAAACAGACCAAAGTGTAGCTTCTGGAATGGCACCAAGCTTTTGACATTTCTTAATCTTGACTAAAAGCAGAGCCAAGACCTGGAAATTAATATTTATAAATGATCTCCATCTGTATGCCAAAAAGTGGGGTTAAATATCCATCCTCAAATGCGTTGACCTTGTTAATAGACAAACTCTGTTTCCTCATGGTTGTGAAACTAAAACACCCTCCCACCTCTAACAGGCATATTTCTATATACTAATCCAATACATTTTTAATAGATAACCACACACTATTAATAAAAATATGTATTGTAACAAATAAATCCTTGTATTCTTTCCAATGACAATAAAGCTTCTTGTTGAAAGTTAACCTGACTC
>NW_015151259.1:375542-381380 GCF_000732505.1 Cyprinodon variegatus | reverse complement strand
GCTACTTGTAAATACAATGCAAGTCCTTCTCAGTGGTCACCAAGCATTAGCTTGTTTTTCATGACAGGATAAGTCATTTCTGATTTTAATATGGTGTCAAATTTCTACCTGCCAAAAAACAGAAAAGCTTATTAAACAATCACAATAATGCAATTATTAATCACAACAGTGCATTTAATTACCGAACTCTGGAAGCAGCTGCTGCCACGATGCATGCTGGGATAGCTTGTTAAAATCCCGGAGCCACCAAGGTGAGGGAAACATCCATGTAATTGTCCTTCAACAGTGCCTGAGCAGCCAGGCAATTGGGTGATGGTATGCAGAAGGCGTAGCTGTGGATCTCTGCCCACTGGTCACCACTAACCCACCACTTTTCTAAATGATTTTTCCCTGCTCACCCACTGGGTTGGCCATTCTTGTAATCGGAAGCTCCGTAGTCAGAAAGGTGGCATTAGGGAGACTTTACGGAGGGCCAGATCGGGAGACATCAAATCCAACATGAGACTGCTGCCTCAGGAAAAGGTTAAATACGTTAACATTGATATTCATGCTGGCGATAATGACACCGGTTACGTCAATCCAAGGTCACTAAAATTTGTTTTGTTTCTGTGTAAGCTTTGAAATTTTCTCTGGTCCCCTCCCTGATCTGATCGGTAATGACATGTTACCTACACCACACAGAACACCAGCTGGTTGTCTTTCTGCTGTTCTGAAAATGATGCAGGTAAGAAGCCTGCTAAAGAGATTGAAACAGAGAAAAGCCTCTGGACCGGACAGCATTCCCCCAAGGCTGCTGAGGAACTGTGCTACATCTACAACCTGAGCCTCAGCCTGGGGGTGATCCCCACTCTCTGGAAGACCTCCTTTGTGGTATCAGTTCCCAAAATGCTGCATGCCAAGGAACAGGCCCACTTTAGACCAGTCACACTGACCTCCCACCTGATGAAGACCATGGAGCGCCTCATCCTAGCCCACCTGCACACCGTGGTGAGCCCACTCTGGACCCGCTACAGTTTGCTTAGCGACTTGACATCAGATTGGAGGATACCATCATCTACCTGCTGCAGCGGATGTTCAACCACTGGGAGAACGCAGTGAGAGTCATGTTGTTTGACTTTTCAAGCTCTTTCAACAGCATCAGACCAGAGCTGCTGAGGGGGAAGGTGGAATACTCTGGAGTGGACAGACATCTTGCATCCTTGATCATCAACTACCACACCGAATGCCTTCAGTACGTGCGGCTGCATGGCTGTCAGTCAGAGGTAGCAGTCTGCAGTAACATGGCCCCCCAGGGCACCGTTCCGTCAACAATTCCTCTTCCCCCTTTATACCTTGGACTTCACCTACAATACGGACAGCTCCCACCCTGTGTCTGAACACCAATAAGAACAAAGAGATGGTGATTGTGGTGGAAGACCCCACTTCACTCCCCCATGAAATCCCAGGGGCAGGACATAGACACTATGGAGAGTTACAAATATACCTGGAGGTTCACATCAATAATAAACTGGACTGGACTCACAACTGGACACCCTGTATAAGAAGGGCCTGAGCCGCCTCCACCTCCTGAGGAGGCTGAGGTCCTTTGGAGTGAGCAGGCCCCTACATAAAACCTTCAATGACTCTGTGGTGGCATCAGCTCTCCCCTACGCTGTCGTCTGCTGGGCCCTTGGCAGCGCAGAGCAGGACAGAAAGAGACTGAACAAACTGGCGAGAAAGGTAGTTTCTGTCCTAGGCTGCAATCTGGACTCAGTGGAGGAAGTAGCTGAGAGGAGGGTGCTGTCCAAGCTTACATCCATCATGGAAAACACTTTCCAGCCTCTGCACCAGACTGTAGAGGAGCTGAGCAGCTCCTTTGAAAAACTTTTCGACCCTGTTTGTAAAAAGCATCGCTACCGCAGGTCTGTCATGCCTGCTGCCATCAGACTCTACAATGGGACACTACAATGGCAAAAACTTATGCAATGTATAATGTGCAATTACAATTTGATACTCTGTTTCTATATCTTTGACACCCATTGCAATTACTACAGGTATAAAAATATCCACCTATATAAATACCCATGTAAACACCCTATGCAATAACCCTGCATTATAATAAAAACAGCCGTCATATGTGGATGCACCGTATACAACGTATATAGTTCATGCACCTTTTTCTTTTTCATTTGGCACCTTCTTCTTCTCTTCTTTGACTATTTGAGCTGATGTAACAAGTAAATATCTCCACTGTGAGATCAATAAAGTCAATCAATCAATCAGTGCAGAGATCATGAAAATCTTGGAATACTCAAAATCCCCGAACCAGAAACACATGATACTCCTAGGGTATGAGTAATTTTAAACTTTTAAAAAAGCTTTTCAAAAAACTGGAAACATTTTTTTCCCAAATGCAATGAGTGTCATAAAACCAGGTGGATCCAGTATTCAAGGTGAGACAGTTGGTAGGAAAGTTCAAAACATTTATTAAAACAAAAACATAAATGGACAGAACAGAATTAAAGCGCGGGGCTGTGGAACTGCGACCGTGGCGACTGCAGGAGGTGGGCAGGGCACCGCCCAATTACTGACAGTCTGGAGGGAGAAGCACAGGTAAGTGACCATGATCATCTGACAGGAGATGATTATCAGAGTGAATCACTTACCTGGTTTAACAGTTCAGTCCATCCTCTCAATAATAGGCAGGATCAGCCGATGTGCTGCCAATGAAATGCTGCCGAGCCGCCCAGAGTGTCTCCAATGCTGCAGCCCCGGAGAACATGCAGGAGGTCAGGGGAAAACAGAGCAGGCAGGAACAGTCCAGGAATCCAAGAGTCCACAGCTGATCAGAAGTTCAGACCTAAATGAGCGTAATAGTGTATGCAGGTCAGCGCAGTGAGGAATCCTATGATCTTTATATTAGAAAAACCAAACAAGCTCTCCACAGATGCGGGGCCCAATATAGAAGAGAGCCCTCCTCGGGACAAGACTCTGCAGTACATCTACACCTTATGGACAAAGGACATTCTTTTGAGGACCAGAATGTTAACATTTTGGACAAATAAGACAGGTAGTTTCAGAGGACTCAGTTTCCAGCTTTCAAAAACCTACAATGCAGCTATTGAGTTAATCCCTTCCTGTTATCATTGCAGCCCCACCCCCTGTACAGGAGAGTCGAGGACCTTGTCAATTCATCGAGGCAAAAAATTTCCTTTAACGACCGACCTTTCAGACACTTAAATGGGTATGGGGTAATACAGTCTAAAAAAAAAAGCCAAATGACCACCATTCCAAAGGGGTGGACCCCTTCGTCTGTTACAATTTGCATGTTTTCAAAACAAGAACAAGGATTTGTAGGGCTATTGTATAAAACCTCAAACTCAACGCTATTCCTGACCTTTTTAATTGAAATAGCTTCCTGGATAGGAAGCAAAACATCTTCAAGCTTGGAAACAAAATCCAGTCGATTGTTTTTAATTTTCTTTTTTAAGACCCAAACAGGAACAGAAGAAAACAGGCTTCCAGGAGTCCTTGAAGGCTGGTTCAGAGACAGAAGGGTCCAAAAGCGTGCCTAGACAGACACACAGAGATGAAGATGGGCAGCCTCTGATGGTTCAGGCAAACAGATCAGAAGGGGACAGACAGGGCCAGTGGGGGAGAGGGAACGGAATCAGGAAATCAGAATGACATAGGGAATTGCTGAAACGCTTTCACCACTGGTTAGAGAATTTACTTGCCTGAAGACAAGGGCTCAAGATTAATCTCCCACTGGAAACGGGAGACATAAACCTCGGAAATAACTAAAACTAACGAAACCGACAAACAGGAGAAACAGAATTAGAACAATGATCTGGCCACGATAGCTGGGCTGAGCAGAATATAAAGGAAATAACCAGGTGGATAGGATGTGGAGTATTTAAGAACCAAACAGAGTTAAGCAGGTGAAAGGCATGAATAATTAAGGTGAGCTATCAGGGCAGATCATGACCATGAGTTTGTGCCCTATCGAGTAAACGGAACTGTAAATAGTAAACGGATCTAACAAACAATGATCTGGCTTTAAAAGCAGATCCTTATCTCAAACTCGAGAAACATGTTTTTTTTCCCTTTTATTGTTTTTATCATTAAAAAAGTGTTGAGTGACAGGTTAAAAATGCACATCATAATGACCTTTAACATGAGGAACGAAATGCAGTTCTAATTGGTTTTCATACTCTGACTGGAGCATTATTCATGTTTAATGTAGACTGGAGCCTTTTTCAGTTATAACAGGCCAAAAGTAGATTGATTGAAACCTATTCAGAGGTATAAAATATCCCTTATGATTCAATTATTTTCTTAAAACATTTTTATTCTTTGTTAAATGCTTTAGTTATAGAACAGATGTTCTGTCTCATTTACATTATATCCAAGTCATCTCTTATAACGCAAGCAAATCTAAATGTATACATTTACATAAGTTCTGTAAATGCTGCCATTCAACATTCAATGTTTGTTTTGGAGGTTTTGGTAACTTTTCTTGTCATCATTGCATCATTTCACACTTCTGTTTTCAAGAGAAGGTTACTCAGAAACAGCAGCCGAATATAAGCATTTTGTTAGATGTTTTTGAGACAATAACAATCTGACTGCAAAGGACCATTTTGTGGGAGAATTCTTATTTAAGATTTTAAAGGTAAGTATGATTATGTGTAAATGTTGACTGTTGGAGCTGTTGGCTTTAATATCCTGATTTACTGTTTAATTTGCTATATTTTGTCATGTATAACTTGTCCTAATATGTTCAGAACTTTGTGATGGGAAAGAAAATATGCTTGAAACTGAGTTTAATTAGCAGAGGTTTGACATTTATAAAAGTCTGTTTCCTACTGACTGATTTAAACAGAGTGGTAACACTTCAAATAAAGAAAAGGCATAATTGAAACCTTCCATACTTAAAAAAACTGCACCTGTGTCAGCGACTAAATGGGTTGTTTTTTTTTATCTTAGTTTCTGTTATCAAATTGAGTTAAATGACCTGAAAATACATACTGTATATTTGTTTCTATTTTTACAAACATTTTTCAATATACACTACTCATCAATTGACAAATTGAAATATTTATTACATTTTGTTACGAAATGTTTATTTAAATCTGAAAGAGAGATATTGTTAAAGTGTAAAAAATATACAACCATAACACATACGTCCATCTGGCAAATGAGACTTTGTGTTTCAATCAGCATTGTCTGTGTGGCACCCGAGAGGTGCAAATATAAAATAAGACTGCGGTGATTGTGAGCAGAGCTTTAAAAAGGACTAATCAATAAAAAGTCCATAATTTATTTTAAAAGACAAGTTCACTTAAAAAATAAAAAGATAATTGAACAGTTTGTTAAAAGATGCTCTCTTAGCTGGCACGATGGAGGGCGCAGTCATCTCTCCAACTCGCGCTCCTCCCCAGCTTGTGGGCCCCCCCAGCATAGCTGGCACCAGTGAGGTCACCTCCAACATGCTTTTTCGCGCCGGCGGTCTCTCGCCAGCGTGCCTCTGCGCCTCTCTCCAGCGCGCCTGCAGCAGCCAGCTCTGTCCGGCTCCCTCCTATGTCCGGCTTCCACACCTTCAACTAAACAGTTCCCTGTTTATCACCGGTGTCCAGCTCTGCATGCTGTTTGGCTGATTGAAAACACCTGTGCTTCTGCCGAGGGCGTGTCCAGATATTGGTAATGTGACCTCAAAACAAAATCAGAAAAAAACATGCAACACAACAACCAAAAATTACGGAGCCCCTCTGATGACATGGACAAAAAAGAATTTTAGTTGCGGCCACGAAATACTACTTCGTGGCCACGCAATAAGTTTAACGTGCGCACGAAATA
>NW_015151259.1:371013-374741 GCF_000732505.1 Cyprinodon variegatus | reverse complement strand
ACTTACAATTGTACTTTTCAAATTTCAAAGATCAAAAAATAAATGAATCGAATCTGTTATCTGGAAAACCAATTTTTAATAGGAAGAGCTGGACAAAGGCAAAACATTTACCAAAGTATTATCTGATTTAAGTTTTGATTTCTAGCTTTTAATTCTACTATATATCTTGATATTTTTTTCTAACAGATAATGAAATCTAAACATGAAAACAATTACATTTAATAGTAGCGTACATAGGTTCTAATTTCAAAAGGTACTTTAATTTTAAGAAATAAACCTCATTGGATTGTATTCTAATTTATTCAGTACGAATTTATATTTGCTGTGTAGAAATAATTATTTAATAAATAGTTGTTTGATTGAATTTAGCGTAAAAAATAGACTGAACTGAACTGATAAATTTTTTTATATTAAGTTCAAAAAAGGAATCAAATTTAAAAATCCAATGTATTTTCTTTGTGCAAAGTATCAATTGAATTTCATTATTTGACATTTTTGTGGAAGACTGTACTGACTGTGCATCACAGAGTATTGACAATATTCAGGGACAAATTTCACAAGGTAAACTTAACCTTGCTAACCATGATCTCATGTCTATCTGCAGGTTCTCCTCAAAGAAATGGATGAGTTTTACAACCAAACCAATTTCAACCAAAGCATGGATTTCAACAACACTGATATCGATGGTGTATGTGCAGTCTGCTATGTACTGGAATTAATCATCATTTGCACTGGCCTTCCATCAACTCTTGTGGCGATTGTTGCAGTTTGTTGCCTGGTGAGTGAGTTTAATTGAGACCCTTATATAATAGATGTCTAATAAATAATAAAATACTCAAAAAGTCACCTATATATCTGTGTATGATTTCTCATGATTTAGGTTTCTGTTAATAAAAGACTTGGATTCAATCTGTAATCCACCTGTGTTTCTGAATATTAATTTGAAAAAAACCAGTGTTGCTTATGAGAGGTTCTTATGTGGATGCAATTCATTCTATCTAACCCTAGTTTTCATAATATTTTGCACCAAATTCCTCCTGTTCCATTTTAGAACTCAACATGCAGCTTAGTCATGATGTGGGGCACTAGCACAGTTATGTAACTGTCATGGTTCTCCCCTTTTGGGACTCTGAGTTTTTANACCAGTGTTGCTTATGAGAGGTTCTTATGTGGATGCAATTCATTCTATCTAACCCTAGTTTTCATAATATTTTGCACCAAATTCCTCCTGTTCCATTTTAGAACTCAACATGCAGCTTAGTCATGATGTGGGGCACTAGCACAGTTATGTAACTGTCATGGTTCTCCCCTTTTGGGACTCTGAGTTTTTAATTATGAGTTATGAGTTATTCTGTTTTGTTGATCTTTGGTTTATTTTCCAATATATATTCAAGCGGTCTTTAGCTCTCTGTTGCCCCCTTGTGCTTGTTTCCTTTCCCTTTGGCTTTCTTCTATTTAGTTCCCCTCACACATGTTCCTTATTCAGCTCATTAGTCCATCCTTTGTTCTCTTCCCCTTAAATACTCCACCTCTGCAGTCACTCAGTGCTGGTTCCTTGTTGTTGTTTGTTGTTTCCTCATCTCTGGCTCCCTATGTCAGTTTCCCCCTGAAGTTTTTCTGTTCATGGTAGTGTTGGTGAGATGAAGCCTCATGAGGCATTGAACCATGTTGACTTATTGCTTCAAAGATCCCTAGTCGACACATGCCTCAAAGCCACGGCTCATCTCATAACACCACTAGTTCTTGGTATTTGTTTTCTTTGGATTTTGCCTCAGTTAACTGATTCAAGACTCACCTCTGCCCCGATCTCTGCATTTGGGTCCTGAAGCAACCTCACCAGTAACAATGACTGCAGTGCTAGATTCTTTGCATTTAGGAAAGGTGACATATTCAACATATAAATATATTTGACTTTTTTCGTGGGACACAAGCTCCTCCTCCAGATTAACTTGTTGGGAGTCCCAACCAAAATGAGCCAGCCAATCAAATTGCAGTGTTATGGTTTAAGGAGGGATAAAATAAACAGAGCAGGACTAAAATATGCAGGACAGTAGATCTTAAGGACATAACATAATGTATTTGTATGTTTTTTTTTAATAGTATTTTTATTTTGCTGTTTTGCTGCTGCTTTTAGTAAAGAGCAATTCAGTCTAAGACAGTTCTGCATATAAAGTGATAAACAATAAGTAATTTATAAAAAAGTGCCCTATGCATGCAACAGTTAAAAAAAGTTACATACTGTGTATCTTCTGTGTAATCTACTGCATGGCACTTGTACTTAAAACTTCAGTGTCTGTAAAGTTGGTAATTAAACAGTATTACCAACCGGTGTTTATTTTGTGGACGCTCCTTTGTTCATGAAGATAATGAGAAGTGACGAGCTAAACATGGATCTTTGATTATTGAAATATAACGAGCAGGACGAGACTGAATAAAAACTTTAGCTACTCACCTGGTGTGCAGCAGTGCACATTCTGCATGGCCACAGATGGACCATGGCAGGGGTGAAAGGCTGGAATGGTCCAGTACTGCACTCTCAACTATGTCTCAAATCTGCGCTTCAATCTCCGCACTGATGGTTCACTCTCAGCAGCTTGGCTCTTCCTGCCCTCGCTACTTAATGAAATATATATGTCGCTGATCATCCTCTGCCAGGCTTAAACAATCCTTCTGTCTAGCTATCAAGATTTTATTTCTTCCAGCTCATAAGAGTTGATACCAAACCTACTTTCATTTCTACCAAAAGGAATCCCTAAATCATATCCGAGCAAATATTTAATTGCATACTGTTTATTTTTGGATAAGTGTGGATATGTTTTAGTATTTTTCCTGCTTCACAAAAGTAGGCGGCAGCTTGACAAAGCCATGATGGCAATTATTTTACATCCAAGTAGTGTGCAGTTCTACATATATACACATACACATCAATTTCAAACAGATGGTATCGGTATGGTATCGGCCATTAATGCACAGCCAGGTATCAGGTATCGGTATCGGGGCCAAAAAATGGCATCGGCACAACACTATTTCTATTTCTGTGTTGCAGTGCAGACAGCCTGTTCTACATGATAGAGCAGCAGCAGATAGAGAGAGAGCTGGAGGTGGTCCAAAAGGCTCTATTGCCACAGAAAAGTTGGCTAGATTTGGCACAAGGCACTTCTTTGAAACAGAGATGCTAGAGCGGTCTGAAAAGGCGCTAAATTTTCCAACAAAAGTTGGCAACACTGTAATTAGGAACTATTTAAATATATTATATTAAATATTCTCTGCCCATTAAACTGTACTTTGACAGCTAGAAAACAGATGCACATTCATGGGTTTTACGCGTTTCATTTGCAATTTGGACTGGAGATTTTCTCTCTGCTGCAGTGTGCAGGCAGCCTGCTATGCATGTCAACAGCGGACAGAGAGAGAGCAGGAGGCAGGCTCGCTCCCCGCTCAGGAGGACAGTTTGATGTGTTGTGTTATGTGCCAGTACAGTCTCCATTAATTAAAAAGCGCAAGATTCGGTGCTACGTAGGAGCTAGAAAGATCTCAAAAGTTGCTATATATACACTCCCCGGCCACTTTATTAGGTACCCCATGCTAGTAACGGGTTGGACCCCCTTTTGCCTTCAGAGCTGCCTCAATTCTTGGTGGCATAGATTCAACAAGGTGCTGGAAGCATTCCTCAGGGAGTTTGGTCCATATTGACATGATGGCATCACACAGTTGCCGCAGATTTGTCG
>NW_015151259.1:369437-370488 GCF_000732505.1 Cyprinodon variegatus | reverse complement strand
ACAAAAACATGGCGGGGTGTGAGTGAAATGGAGTTCTTTCTGTAAAATTGACAGACCGTAGTAGCCACATGTGCTCAGCCATGTCTTTGTCCAATTATGTCGTCACTTTTTCTTTTAAGGGCTTTAAGCAAAAAATTGCCAAGGAAGTCTCTAAGCTCTAGTGAGCTTCACATTCCTTTTCTACTCATTTGGCTTCCAGATAGACGAGTCTAAGTAGCGCCATCTTACTCCAGGGCTGAGTCCCAAATGTTTTTTTTTTTTAAACATACAATGTGAGCATTTAGATCGCATCAGAGTGTCGGGTGTGAGTGTGAGAACATACATCGTGAGCTGTGCACTTTTAAACCCTGCGGTTTCGTTGTACATCGTGAACTGTAGTTGCATGCAGCGATTGAAAAAAATCGCAAAGTGTATGTCCGACTTAAGCCGTGTCAGCCCGACGCTGCCGCAACAACCCACTAGAAGTGTCACAATGCTGCCACTGCCACGAACTGAGCTTGCTGTCTCTCGAATCAGGAGAGACCTGAGTGCAGATACTGTTGTACAGCAGTCTGATGAAGAAGATGTACATAATGTTCTTTTTGTGAAAAATACTTCTTTGTAAAATCATTGCCATATTAAGAGGACTTTCTGGAAGAGAAATTTGAATAGACAATTATAGATACTAAATTTAAGTCTCCTTTAAAGTGGGCAGCAAATTTTAAACACTTTTTTTCTTACTTTGGTAAAAACACAGCTAGATTTTAATGAATGGCTTTGAGTAAAGTCTAGTAAATTGGTGATGTTTCTCTACAGATGCGAAAAGATCATATTGCTCCGGTCTACATCATCAACCTTCACATTTCTGATCTGATTCAACTGTGTTGTTTAACATCGTGGGCTATGGGAGGGGACCCTTATATTATTGAATGCATCTACTTTTTTGGAGAGATGGCCAGCGTTGGGTTCATGGTCTGTATATCCTTGGAAAGGTAAGTTATAAAATGTTCACTGATGTATATTTCCAAATTTGTATGCCATCATTTTAATGTGCTGTTAATCTATTGTTTTT
>NW_015151259.1:368606-369393 GCF_000732505.1 Cyprinodon variegatus | reverse complement strand
TCAGGCAGCATTACCTCTGCTCATGGATGTGAAGTTTTTTAACAAGGCATTCAGATCTGGTGAGTGTATGAGATTTATAACGGGGGATGTCTAATTCTGAAATCCTGTCTGTGGGTTGCCGTCTGTCTGTCCGTCCGTCCATCCAGATTTCTCCTTTTCTCCATATAGGCTAACATTTGATCGTTCACGCTCTCCGTAGTTCTCGTGTGGTGCGAGCACAGAGCGGCTGTTACGTGCCTTTAGCGAGCATGCGCGTTCCGTTCCGTCCATTTAACGCTGTTACTCCCATCACTGGTTGTTTGTCAGCAAATAACTTATTTATAGTACGTCTAAGTAGATTGTTATTTTAATATTGTGATGTTATTGCTTAATAAACTGCATTAGAACTTTTATAAAGTCACATTTTCTTGATGGAAAAAAGTAGTTAATCTGCCAATAAGTGGCCAGTGACAATCTGGCTGTTCTGTTTTTTGGCTGCAAGATTGGCTCCCAGTTTTACTGACACTGTTTGGGGGCTGCAGAAGCCGTTTTTCGGCAAATAACTTGTTTATAGTACCTCTAAATAGATTGTAGTTTTAATATTGTAATGTTATTGCTTGAGCTTGACATGTCTGAAATTCGGTTAGCCCTCAAGGGCAAGTCGTTCTATGGGCAAACAAGGATTCTTCTTCTTCTTCCTCTCAGGCGATAACACAAAAACATGGCGGGGTGTGAGTGAAATGGAGTTCTTTCTGTAAAATTGACAGACCGTAGTAGCCACATGTGCTCAGCCATGTCTTTGTCCAAT
>NW_015151259.1:364880-366926 GCF_000732505.1 Cyprinodon variegatus | reverse complement strand
TTTTTCAACTGATTTTGTTTGTTTGTGTTCTAAACAATAAAAGTTTTTTTTTTGTGTCTTGATTTTGGAAATGTATAAAAAAAAAATTCATTTTTATTGAAAATGTAAGATTTCTGGTATTTGCCCTGCAGCTTTATTGTTTTGATAGTGTTTTCTTACCTTCTTCAAAAACACTGCTATTAAAAATGTTATGATAACATATAAAGAAAAGAATAACAGCCTTTCTCAATCACAAGACTGAACAATTCTGTCAGTCTAAAACTTAAAAGATATGATTTCATTTTTGAGAGAACTTGAATAAATTTCCTTGGTAATCCGCTCTCCTATGGCAGCGCTATTTCATAATTATTTCATACTATGTTTTTCATTGTTTTTGTTGTTGTTTCATCTTGTACACTTTTAACCTCTTGCCTTATAATCTTTCTCGGCGCAGCTAGGTTGTATTTTTTGTTTAGCTTGATATAATAGAATTACCTACTTGTCCACGTTATTTCAAATATTGTAGTTAATCCTGTGAGGTAGTAGCCTACATTTTTGTAAATTATACTTTCTTGAGAATCAATAAAGATAACATATAAAAAGAAATGTTAGTGTCATTAGTCCACTATACAAACAGTGAAACTATTAACAGGCTTTAGCTATGCTGTGTGGAAAACAGGGCGGTGATGTGAAGGTCAGATAAAATGCAACATAGATGTTTCGTCTTGGCTTTTGGTTTTACCTTTCTCTTACCCCATCAACACCTTTACAGAGGTGATGGTGGAGCTTGTTTTTAAATGTAGTCCTGTTTCTCTCTTAGGCAGAGATATGGGCTAATCTTTTACTTTCACTAACTGTCCGTGTTGTCTTTCATCCTTTGACATGAACACTGCCTCACATCTTGTCTACTTGGCTATGTATTTATCTCCCTACCTGTTAAGGCTCAAGAGAAGGGCCGTTCATGCTGAGCTTGGTTCTGCTGAAAGTTTCATCCTGTTAAAATTGAGTTTTTCTTCTCCACTGTCACTACATGTGTGCTCATTTAGTGTTTACTGAAGAGTTCACAACAAAATTAGAGCTCATCCAGGAGGACCAAATTACTCAATGCAATTAACCAGTTTTCCTTTTATTCATTCTGACTGTATGAACCGATTGAATTTTCTCTGTAAAGTGCCTCGAGATCACATGTAAACTGGTGCTACATAACTGAATTGGGTTAAAGACAAGTACTGTATAGTGTGCATGGCCTTTCACAAGAATTTCATGCTGTTTCTGCTACAGGAAGTGTGATCTTGACATTGAAGGTGACTTAACACATTTGAGAGAGCTGTCTGAAGATGGCCCAGTGCTATGTTTACTAGTATGGTGATGAAGAGGAAAGATGATAGTCTTTAATGTTCAGCAAATGGAGCTTACCTCTATAAGTGGCAAGTGGTATCCCACAGTTTTCCCATCGAAATTGCAAAAGCTAAGTTCCTCAGGAAGTCTCAATTGTATAATACTCTTGGAGTTGTCTTCCCTTTAGACTAATATTTCAAAACAAGCTTCCATTCATTCTTTTTTAAATCATTTAAACTAAATAATGGATTTTCAAGAATATCTTTCTCTGTGTGCTCAGAAATGTTATCAAGAAAGACTAAATGATTTGTAAGAAGCCATTTAGAGAGGTGCCAAAAAGTATGTCATTCAATTTGTCTGAAAGTACTCTTCATTTTTCAGTGTAAGAGGATGCACCTGGAATTCTAAAGGAATTGTTGAAAATATTATAAACACTTGTTTAGTTATATTCATTGTGATTTAAAATGATAGCTAATCTTTTCTGTAGCTTTCTTTGAACAAAGAATTTAGTTAGTGTTGCACCATCATGAAAACAGCTTAATGTAAGGCTCCAAGGTAAGTTACATTTCCATAATACCAAAAAAGATTTCTTTAAATCTAATATAGGAGGTGAATAGATGGTAAAGGGTAATTTTTAATACAAAATAAAATAAAAAAAATACTTGAACTATAACAGTTATGGAAACTCATTGGTAGAATTCCCTTATGACAGAAAGAAGGCCACGATTC
>NW_015151259.1:361623-363980 GCF_000732505.1 Cyprinodon variegatus | reverse complement strand
TAAGTGCACTTACAGGTGTGTGAAGTTTAAATGAAAAAAACAAAATTTTAGCGTTACCGACACAGCCTGATCTGGATGGAAGTTGGGAGATATAAACTTTTAAATGAAACCATTAACTAACCATTACTGAGTATCATAATTAATAATAAAAGTCAGTCAGAAGTCAGTCAGTCAGTACTCCTCTAAGCAGCCAGCTATGGAAGGTTTACAATGTCAAATAATAAAACAGTAATACAGGTTATTATGCAAAGCAATGGCATGTTACAATCATCAGATTTATATTTGCAGAATACAAGAATAATTGATACTTGTGTTGTCTTCTTTCCTGTTGAAAAAAATCAAAAATATAGTTCTTTCACTTCAGGGCTCTGTCCTTGGCTTTTAAAAGGCATGACCACAGGATCACAGGTTCCCGCCTTCAGTATTTTGCAGGCGGAAGTCGAAGGTTTGCAGTCTTATGCCTGGGGTCACAGGTCTTTACAATGTAAAGAAAGAATTTAAGTGCATGTTCATTTAAATGAATCATTAAATACTAGTTAGCCCTTTGAATATTTGCTCTTTTAAAAAAAAAAATCTAAATAAAGAAGCTAAAGGTTTAATATGTAAAATAATAAAGTGTGGTATAGCTGTTATATATAGATTATATTGGTCAATATCTAAAAAAAACTCTTTTATTCATGTAATCTTTAAGAAATAATAATGATCAGTAAATTTTTGAATATATTACATCAAGAATTTTAAACCACTTTTAGCCCTGCTCTTTGTGTCGTCAGAGAATGACATTTATTTCCAATGGTTTTTTACAGTCTGTTTATCGCAGTGACATTTATGTGTTACATCATAAGATCTCTGGATGTTTATATTTCCGAACCATCACCAGTAGAAGTTGCACTAGAAAACCAATCTAGAAATAAGTAAAAATGTCTTTAATTAAATGTATTCACTCTTAATTTGAGTCGGTAAATGAGATAGTTTGCCAATGGAATGAGTTATTTTACTCTTAAAATAAGATAATTTGATAATATGCTCTTGAAATAAGACCATGCAATTGTGTTTTCTTATTTTAAGTGTAAATTGTCTTTTTCCATTGCCTTTTTGTCTCTTTTATCTCCTCAATCCATGAACAAATGCAATCATTTTAAGAAAAGATGACTTATCTAGATTTCAATTTTTTCCAGTGTGTTGCTTGTCGGCAAACAGCAGAGGTGAATAGCTGGTGCCTGCTAGGATTGTTAGCCTCACTTTGGGGCTTGTTTTAAACTTTATGGATCTTTTTCTAATTCCCATCAGCATATTCAGTTTGGGGGGAGGATACTTTGAAAACTCCATTATAGTTTTCAGGATAATAATCAGTACATGTTTATTAGGACAAGATTTAATTCTACAAATGTTTGCTTTTATAATTTTTTTTCTTTCACATCAGGACAGATTCATGTGTTTAATACATACTTAATTATTCCTACATAAATGTGAACAATATGCAGCTCCAAAAACTTGCTTGCATACCCAGAGTAGTAACCCTACTTTGGGTATGCAAGTAAGTCTACCCTCTAGTGGTGACAGATTAAATTCTCCATAGTACAGTCACAACGTTTGTCAGTTTTATCTACTGTTTTTTTTTTTACTTAAATTATACTAATTTCAACTGACTGTGTGATGTTATGGTTGTAATGATTATGTTTTTAATCAGAAAAGCAAGCTGATGTGTCACTATCTGGAATAACAGGTTATGTTTCTGCTCAGATCAAATAAAATTCCGCTCTGAATCTTCTTTGTCATTAATTTTAATAATAAAACGAGATCTTTTTTTCTGATCTGGTAAGATCAGATTAGTGTGCATGGCCTTTCACAAGAATGCCATGCTGGTTCTGCCACAGGAAGTGTGATGTTGACATTGATGGTGATATGACACATTTAAAAGAGCTGTCTGCAGATGGCCTAGTGCTATGTTTACTAGTATGGCGATGAGGAGAGAATACTGTAGTCTTTAATTACCAACCTTATTTGATTTCTGCTGTCTATACCAGGCTGTGGAGAGTAGTAGGGTAGGGACATGGATTTAATAAAACATATATTATAAAATATTATAAAATACATATTTTTATGTTTTTTTTTTTAGGAAACCACACACATACAAAGATGCCATACTTATGTGTGTGCCCTAAAATAGTAGAGGAGGCAAAAATGGATCAGCCTCCGACCCCTTTGTCTCTGTCTGTCCTCAAGAAGTACTTTGCACGTGTTCATTTGTGAACTTTTTGACAAAACCTGAAACTAGCACCTTTTGGTCTCTGTATTACATTATGGGCCGGATTTATCAAGATCCAATTTTGCGTGCAGTAATTTGCGCTCGCAAA
>NW_015151259.1:357680-360063 GCF_000732505.1 Cyprinodon variegatus | reverse complement strand
TACATTTTTTAGCGTGCGCAGTGAAATAGCTCACGTTTTAATACACGCAAACCTTTGATAGATCCGGCCCTATATATTAAGTAATTACATCGTTATTTGTCTGCATATTGAATAAATATAAAATATATATAATATAATATATATAAAATAATAGATATTCCCTATTTTGTTTTACATGCTCAGTTAAATGTTCATAGATGTCAAATGTTTGGCAATTGCAGCTTACCTTTATCAGTGGTAGTTTTATCATCTATTGCAAAAACTAAGTTCCTCAGGAAGTCTCAAATGGATAATTCTCTTGAAGTTACCTTCGCTTTAGGAAAATATTTCAAGACAAGCTGTCTTTCTACAGTCTTTTTTAAATCATGCAAAATTAAATAATGGTTTTACAATGATATCTTTCTCTGTATACTCAGACATTTTATCAGGAATGACTTGTGAGAGGCCATTTAGAGATGTGCCAAAAAATATATCATTCCATTTGTCTAAAACTACTATTTCAGTCAGTTTTGCTCATAAATATAGCAATTTTTCTTCTATATCTTTCTTTCAACAAATAGTTCTGTAAGTGTTGCATCATCATACAAACTGTAAAGCTAAAAATGTAACTGTATAAATATAAAAACATAACTCCCAGGTAAGTTTAATTTTTTCATCTAATAAAAGAAATGAAAAAGAAACAAAAAAATATTAAAATAGATAGAAAAATACTTTAAATATAAGAATTATTGTAAAGATAAACAATGTCTGTGCATTATATTTAAAATCAATCATCAAATACTAGTCAGCGCTTTAAATAGTTATTCTTTTCTTGAAAAATAAAATAAAGAAGCTAAAGGCTGAAAATACAAAAGTCTAGTTTAACTTTTATATATAGGTTATATTGGTCTATATCTGAAAAACTATAATCTTTAAAAATTCATTTGGTGTTAAAGAAACAATATTAGCCAAATATAATATAATGTTTGAATATAGTACAGCACGAATTTAAACCTACTTTCAGCCCTGCTCTTTATGTCATCCAAGAGGGACATTAATTAATTTCTAAGGGTTTTTACAGTCTGTTTATTTACCTCAGTGACATTTATGTGCTAAATCATAAGATGTCTGTATGTTTATATTTACCAGCCCTCACAAATACATGATACATTTGTTTTTAGAAGTATTTCAGTATCTTCTATTAAGTCAAATAAAAATGTAATTAGTTTTTTTGGGGGGGTTTCTTTAACAAGCAAATGTCATGTTAAAGGAGAGAGATGATTTGGAACAGTAGAAAAGCAAAAACACCAAGGGTTTCATAAAACTGCAAACTCAGCTCACTTCTGCGCTCTGGTGGAAATACAATGTAACTACAACTAATGTTGGACAGGTTATAGGGTTAACATTTCTTAAACTTTGTTGTAGACAAGCTTTATTATCATTTTGTATAAACAGAGTGATTACAAACCCGAAATTTTTTATTTTCTACAGCTTTCACAACATTTCCATTCCTCAAAGTGCAGCAGCGATCAAATGTAAGCATTGTGGGAGAAAGAAAACTAAAACCATGTGGTGCAAAAACAAAACAAACAAACAAAAAAAGGAATGATATGGTCAGTATGATGTAGAGACTGTGACAAGTTCAAGTGTTTCTTAACAGCTGTTTGATGGTGGTGGGGAAGAAGCTGTTTCGGAATCTGCAGAACCTGCATTGAATGCTGCAAAGCCTCTTCCCACAGGGCAGCAGGGATAACAGTCCATGGTGGGGGTGTGTGCCAATTGTGCCATTATGAGGGAGTTTTTTTTTTAATTTTATCATCACTTTAGGGAAGGGCAAACATAAGGTCAGGGGGTGCTCAGGATCTCAGACAGGAGCAGGAGAGGATCAGAGCGAGGAAACAAGCAGAGACCAAACTAGAACCTTGTAGGGGTTCTAACAGATGGGACCAGCTTTAGTGTCCAGAGAAAACAAAGAAAGATCAGGGCAGGAACCTGGAAATAGGGTGCACCAGAGCCGGGCAGAAATTGTTGGTCATTTCCCCCTCTGGAAGCATAGAGTGGGAGATCCTAGTTAGAGACGTCAAAAGTATTAATATTATTAATAATTTTATAAAATATTACTCAAGTAGAAGAATAAATCCTACTGTTTAAAAGTATTTTTGTAGAAGTTGGAGAATCAACTTAGGCTTTTTACTAAAGTAAAAGTAAGATTTTTAAAAATGGAGCCTAGGCGGAAGTTCAACTTGTCATGATGGGTTCTAGAGTAAAGCCCAAAATGCAGAACACACACACGGGAAACTGGCCAAAAGTCCAAACGAGTTTATTAAAGCACAAACATGAAAGTGATACGGGAACTGGTTAAGACAGGGGAGCAGGTTCACTGGAGATAAGACTGGTACGGGAG
>NW_015151259.1:347903-355951 GCF_000732505.1 Cyprinodon variegatus | reverse complement strand
TAACAAAGTATACTTTGTTAGTTGGCACCTCTGATTCTAGTAGGGCAGCTGTAGATTAGAGCAATCCAGCAAGCAGAGTGTAGAGCAGAGTGGAGGTGCAGCATCTAGCCAGAAAATGGCTGGAGCTAAGGGAGGAGGATGGGTGATGAATCATTTTTAATGGTCTTTCTAAGGCTGGAATAAAACAGCTTTTAGCAATCCACCCACAAACCGTTTAATAGTACTCCTTACTTCAATACACAAATGTTCAGATTTTTCATCTCCGGTGACCATCACTTTGCATTCATTCCAAGTATTTCAACGCTGCTGCATCACTGAAATTCCCCAGTCGTTCCTGCTGCCTAGCTAGAAATGTATCGATCATATCACTTTGCATGGCAGTGCTCCTGAACATGCCTCTATAAAGATATAAAACAGCTTTATTGCACCTTTAAACACACCAATGCTTGTTCTGAACCCGGCTGTTTTTATTCTGGGATCTTCTCAGAGTATGCAATTTAAACACAATTTATTCTAGTCATGTTTTTACCAAAATCTTTGATATTAAGCACAAACTTGTAGAGGAATTAGTTTATTTCACCCTAGGTCTGCTTTGTGAGTACTGATATGAAAGCATTGGCCCCAATCTTAAGTTTTCCCATCTATTAATCCAAAGAAACACCCTCTGAGGATGTGGCCTATGCACTTTGTGCAGCAGTGGTGGACACACCACAACCCCAGAGTTTTCCTACTTCTAACATAACCACAATTAGTTTTCATTTTAAAGTGTTGGAATGTCCATATAGCTGACTTGCACATTATGTACATAGACAAAACACAATGAGCTGTAACTATAAACAGAAAATAAACCTTTAAAATAATTATGTTCAACAGGCTGTATGATTAGAATCACAAAGGAAAACCTGAAGCATAAGACTTACAGGCACCAGCAGATGTGTTATATGTTTTAAGTTTATTAAGCAAAAGTTTTTTTTTTTTTTTCTGTGAACATGTAGAACTGGACTGGCTGCAGATATGAGAAACAATGTGATGAGTGAAAGGATGCTTTAAAGTACTATTAAAATAAGTCCCTATCTGTATTTCATAATTAGCAAATTCTTGATTGGGCTAAAATTCATTTTTAATGTTTTCATCAGTCTATTGTACACTACATGCTCTCACCAGGCTCCCTACTCTGTTTGGCTCTACTGTATGGCAACTCCTAAATGGTTCCCTGTATTCCTGTTCTGGTAATGAAAAAGGCAGGTTGCACAAGGCTGCTTGTGTAGTTGTAAAGTTGCAGTCACCTGCTTTTTTTGTCTTTTGACTTGTTTCAGATAGTGATTGAGCCATTAAATAAAGCGGTTCAACTCTGCACTGTTCCTTGATGCTTGCATAGTACTTTTTCAGCATCCGGTGCAGCTGGTACTCTGACCAAATAACATATAAAAGAGCTTCATAGGTATACATTTTTCAGCAAAATTTGTTGCACAGACCCAATGCCAGTTTGACTGACTTAGGCCAAACAGAGCAGGCATTGTTACTGCGACTTGATCTTACTTTTTATCAGATAAACAGCAAACAACAACAGGACAGGGTCTCTCAACTTGTGTTATCCAAACTGTACTTCCATGTTCTAGGTCCCTGAGTGAAGCTGTAGTATCAGCTCACGCAATCCACCGGATCTCTCCATAAAGCTCAGCAGACCATCTCGCTAACCAGCAGTCTACAAACTGACCAAACTGACTGTTGTGATTCAGTCAGTGAAGCATTCTGTCTTATGACCTGATCAATTGTCCTGTCAGAACAATACTCTGTTTTGTAACACACCCCATGTGTTATGTTCTGTTAATAAATAAGGCACTGCAGGAGGGGGGTCGGAGAGAGAGAGTAGTGTGTTGGGTTGCAGCTCTTTCTCCCCTTCTGCAGAAGCTGTTGAAAATCCCTTTCTGTGTGGACTCAGTCCTTCTTTTACAAACCTACATTTATGAACCTAACATTATTGGTACCGAAACCCGGGAGTCAAGATCCAATTGTCCAGGACCGTGTGGGACCAAGGCCAAGAATCTGTTGACAGCCGTCCTCCCTTCGCCGGACGGGGCCAATAGGTTGGTCCAGCCCTGCCCTGGGCATCCTGGTGACGACTCCCTGAGGACTGATCTGCACAGCAAAGGGTAGGCCTAAAGCTTTTGATCAAAAGTTGGTCTGGGACCATTTAAGTTACAGCTGTAATCGCAAGAATATTTGACGAGACGGAGTCTCGTTCACAGATCTGGTATCTGGGTATTCTGTGCGTTTGAGTCTGGGACTCTGTGTTGTTCCCAAGATAGTAAGGTTTGCAGCTGCTGAAGCAGGGATATTTGATGAAACCAAGTTTCGTTGACAGATCTGGGACTGGGTATCTGGTGCGTGCAAGGGCCTGTGCGTGTGGAGTCTGGGACTCCAAAGTGTAAAAAGAAATAGATAAAAAAAACTGCAGTGAATAGCATTTTTAAACAATTTTTAAAAGAATAAAGTAGGCCTTAAAAGCAGTGACTGTGTGAAAGTGTGTGAGGAAACAATCAAACCTTTAGGTTCCACTGTTTCATACCAAAACAACAGGAGTAAATACAGTACAGCTCTTGTGGATGCAGAGGCAAGAATTTCTCACCTGAAAAGGTAGAAGCNCCTCCCAGATCTCCAGATACATTTGAGATATCAAAAAAGTACTCCAGAGTGTTGTTCAGCATGGGGGTGAGTAGAAAATGAAGGCTAATCATGTTTTTGGTGTACTATTCCTTTAAAGTATTTCTGATTCTGATTCTGATTGAAAGCAGCAGCTATTTTGTGCCATAGGCTTTACCATGTCTCAACAGGAGGGATAATGAGTATATGTTTAAATAACTACTTTAACCATTTTTGCAGAGCATGTCTCACATGTTGCGGAAAAACGTGTAATCTGCCCAAAGCTTCTTTTGTTTCCCCACAGGAAGGCCTGAAGCCTGGAGACTGGGTGCTGATTAAAATCATCAAGAGGGAAAATTGGGCCGCTTCAAGGTTGGAAGGACCCTAAATTGTGTAACTAGCAACTCCAACCACTGTGAGACCCAGGAGAGAGACACTTGGATCCACCAAAGTCATTGTAAGCTGATCAAAGATTTTCCTCAGCGAGAAAACCAGTTACCTTCACAGTGACTCCACGACTAAGGTAGGGATCTGTGGTGAGGCCCAGCTACAAACGGGTTAAGCTATTTAGAGCTTTTTGTCTCAACACTGGTGAAGAAACCAACCTAACCCAGTCTTTTAGAGTCCTGGTTAGTGGGCGCTTCCTTGGAGGAACTGGTGAAAATGGGAAAACTAAAGTGGCTCTGCTGCCTGATGGTGACCATTGGACTTGTGTTCTTAGGGACTCAAACTGACCGCCTGAAACAATGGAAAACCAGAATGGTTTTTGATGGATCTACAGCAAGTCATCCCTACAGCGCCAATATGTGGTGGCAGCAGGCCAAGCACGTTGCTGAAGGTTTGAATAAAACAGACTGTTATGTTTGTACTTATATGCCTACTTCCACCATTTAGACTGTCTCTGGATGAGTTGAAAGATTTAAAGAGGTATGTTGACCATCACACCTCCGGTGCAAGTCCAGCACCATGGAGAAGTTGGTTCACCATGGGATCATGGTAGCAGGTGCTGATTAGATTTTAATGTCCACAAATTGCGACAGAAAGACTATTTTAGTACAAAGATTATTATTGAATGGGGGAAAGCCACACAGAGTATAAATGCTATAGATGCTGAGACAAACATCTTATTTTCTGTGTAGAATATCCATGCATCAAGAATAATGAGCCCTGTAAATGTCACAGATGTGTAACTAGCTCATTTACGCAGTCAGCAATCCTTTGCCAAAACATTTGGCTTCTCTTTCATGGCAACCCCTTTTAATTGACCTCTTCAAATTTTCTGTAAAATAGATTTTGTTCCTCACAGGAGAGATGCACTCTCTCCATTCTGAGTTCATGGTTGTGTTTGTTTTGCTACATTGAACTTGCCCCTTTATACATGCACCTTCACAGATTCATGATCAGTTCAAGCTGGAATAGATATCAAGTTTATACACAGCTTATTGGTACTCAGATTCTGATTGCCTTTGTTGTGGATTGGTTAAACTGTATAGGCTGGAACTAATTTGGCAGGGGTGGAGGCCTAGTGGTTAGGGCATCGTGTCTGGAATCCAGAGGTTCTGATTTCAAGTCCCTGAGCAAAAGACCCTTAACCCCACACTGCCCCCTTGGTGCTGCACAAAGGCAGCCCACTGGCTGGGATGGGTTAAATGCACAGAGTTAAATTGATTGCTCTTTACTTGTGACAGTGTAATGTCAATAAAACGCTGGGAAAAAAAGAGACGACCCATTTATATATAGGTTAGTGACTGCAACTCTGCATTTACATTAAAAATTAGTGCAGAAAAATGTATCATAAGCAGTATTGATAAAACGGAAGCGAAACTGCTTTGGCTAAATACATTAGCAGTGACAGGTTGTTAGAGATGCAGTAGTTTTTCTGATGCATTTTTTTACCATGTGGCTTGAAGATCACGTAGCAAACAGTGAAATAGAAGGTCTGGAAGTGAAACTAAAATAAATGGTCCACACTACAGCATGAGATCAATGAATAATGTACACCAATCATGTTGTACACAATTGGTTCCTGACACATAAATCATGGTTGTCTGCTTGTGCCTCCCTCCTGTGCACGTACCCTGACACTGTTAGGATTCCAGTTGTGTGGGTTGTTTTTTTTGTTTTCCTCTCTCCACCACCAGGCGGTGCCCTGTCCTCATCGGGCCTCCCATCACACCTGCGGCTCGTTGGGTCATTACCAGAGGAGTACTTGAGCAGCGGGCTGTCACCACCTCGACGCAAGAGTGTTTGCCAGTATTTGGTACTTTAGCCAAACTGTGATTAGCAGAGTCTAACCTTAGCATTTGTTCTTAGCATTTGATCTAAGGACAAACCAAGAGCCCCCCAAAAGTGAGTGCCTCTCCAGCAATATTCAAGCCTCAGTCTATTTTCCCACTGTGATCTCCCCTTCAGAGTTTCCGTTTCCGGTTCACCAGTCCACTGAGTTCCAGCATTATTTTCCCACTGAGTTTCAATCTCCATCAGTGTTTGCTAACCTACAATAAACCTGGTAAACTTTTACCATTGGTCTCTGAGTGGTTCTCTGCATGTGGGTCAGATCTTTCAAGCCCATTATGACAGACACATGAACAAATCTACCTTCCAATGCTCCTGCAGGACGCAATGGCTGGAAGCTAGTCACTGTTATGCTACGTTCACACCTAAAGCAGCCACAGCAGCAAGAATGCGCATGCTGCTTTATTTTTTATGCTTGTACATGTTTAGTTTTGATGTGCGGCTGAAAATATCGTCAGTGCAGTCAGTTCATCCAGATTACCATCCTGCCCTCAAATATTATTTCTGTCTGAGCCGCTCAGGCCCCTGTACACCGGCAGTGCGCTGTCACTACGAATCCAATTCAACAACAGCCTCTGGCCCTAGTTGCCTCCTCGCAGTTTGCCGCATAGGCTGGAAGGCATTTTTCATGTACGTAATCCAAACTGCAGGTACCAGGATAATAAAAGCGAACATGTTTTGCTGGCTGATTTTGGTATTTTAAGTTAATTTAGGCGTTAATTAACTGTTTCAGAGGAGTGATCATAGCACTCTGCATCATCATTGCTGTGCCTGTGTCCCTGCAAACTCCCAGATCAGTGACGCAATACTTCAGCTGCTCAGACGCTCTGCTCCTGCTGCTCTAGATGCGCTGCAGGATCTTTTGCTGCACCGTGATGCGGGTCAACCATTGACTTTGCATGTAAACTAGCTGCTTTTGCTGCCTCTGCTGCTTTAGGTGTGAACGTAGCATTATGTTGTTGTTAACTCGTATAACGAGCACTCCTGGCTTGTTTCTTCTTGATCTCATCTGCACACCTCGACAGACAGCTTGCATGTTCATGTGTTTTGAAGGCGTGGTTTCAAGGGATGGTCTGAAGAGAGAGGTATGGTTTTGTATGTTCAAAAATGTAGCTTGCTGGAACCGTATTTCCAAAAACTCCTACAGCACCTTTAAAGCTGTTAAGTCTGTCTGAATTATAGTTAGTTTACTCGGCAAGAGTCTCTCTTACGTGTGTCAAGTTTTTTGGGGGAATAGAAGTTTAACTGACACGACAGAGGTGTGGGAAGAACATTTTCATCAGTCTTATTTTAAGCGTGACATGAGACTTACTCTGTGTAAATAATGCTGCCTTTATGTGTTATTGTAATCATGGTGAGTATGAGAAGCCAAAATCAAAATTGCTTTATCTGTATTTATCAAACTCTTGCTGCAGCATTTGAGATAAGCTGATGGCTTTGTATAGTATGTGGAAAGCTTGTGGAGTTCTCAGAAATAAAAACTTAAAATTGTCCAGTCTTGAAATAACAAATGCTGTGTTTTTGAGCATCATCCCAGGACAAGATATTTATATATTTTTTTGCAATATTCCAGCAATAAAAGCAAGAAATACCTTTTCAATATGGGACTGATAGGAAAACTCCTGATCAAAACTGACAAGAATATTTTTTATGTTATTATCGGAAGCCAATTTTATGCCATCAAGATAAAGTGACAGAGTTTCTTTTTCAGAGACTCTGGTCCAAAGACAATTACTTCATATTTTTAATCAGCATACAAAAGCAGAATGATCAGAGTCATTCGGGTTTTTATTTCTTTAAGGAATTCTTGTTGTCTGTCAGACAAATACCTATCAAGTGCTGTTTCATTAAAATATAACAAGCCCTTCTTAAATAATGTTCTCATCAAAGGTATCAAAGGCAGCACTCTGTTCTAACAGCATGAGCACCGGGTCTATTATGAGAGGCCATGAGAATTTCATTGTCTCGATGAGCTCTAAAATATCAAGAATTGTCTGCTCAATAAACTCTTAAAAACAGTTTCTATCATCCTGTGTGGTTTTCTTGCATATGGGTCAAGATTTGATTACTATAGACTTTCCTATTTTGACCAAAATAATACCTTAAAATCCACATGGCAATAATTATAGAATAAGGTCTTAGTTCTGTTACACTGGTAGCCAAGTAATCGACATTTCGTTGTCAAGATTCACCTTGTGTTTTTTTGTGCAATGACAACAAAGGAAGTCTAAGTCTCGAAGTCTTTTTTTTGGTCTAAAAAGACATAACATCATCAACACCATTACAAGACATTAAGGACTGTTGAGGCATGTTTATTGTAAAAAAGTCGTAAAGCCCAGGGTTAAAAACCATTGCGCTACTATAAGGAATAAAACAAATGAAATTATGCTCCCATTAAAAAAGCCATTTAGCTTTGAGAGACATCATTTATTCATTGGATTCCCACAGTAATTGCTTTCTAAGGGTATCAACAAAACTATTAATGCATTAATGGTGAAATTGCATCAGAAAGCTAAAGTGATTCATTTCCTTTAGACAGCTGCCTCTAAGTACTAGATGATAAAAACTTAACGTGACACCAGAAAATTTATTTCCAGTACATTTTACCAGCTGGAGAACAACCATAGAAGAAATAATCTTCCTGGGGCATAGGACCTATTTTGAGCTACTTACATGTAAGTTTACATTTCATCCATTAAATTATACAGTGTGCTGGGTATTTCTAAGGACTGCTGTTAACCTGATAGCAATTATGCTTTTTAGTGAACCCAACTAGGATATTTGTTTTTGCTTTTTTAAGTGTAAATATGCTATTCAACCACAACGGGATAAAAGCCTTAGTCTTAATGTTAGAGCCTTTGTTTCAGAGTTCAGTTGAATAAATGCTTAGCCATTGAAGAGAAGACCTGACAAAGCTGAGCTCTGTAAATTGAGCAGGTAGGACAGTTGGGTTCAAATGAAACAGGTTACTGGTGAATAAATGATCCCACTGAGTTATTGCTCCAAAGGTCAGGGAAGTGGAGCCTCCCTACTAAAACCTACAAACATTTCAGAAAGAAATAAAGCTAATAAGAGTCAATAATAAAACACCCTTTAACAAATGAAGCAGG
>NW_015151259.1:345159-346479 GCF_000732505.1 Cyprinodon variegatus | reverse complement strand
TAATGGATAAGGCACTGGCCTCCTAAGCCAGGGATTGTGGGTTTGAGTCCCATCTGGATTGCGCCTTTAATTTATGTTATCCCTCTTTATTTTCAAGTAAAATTTGAGCTAAGAGAAGCAATTTTTGCAATCTTCCATCTCATCCCTCTCCCCTTGTTCATTTTCTTTTTGGCTGGGACCATCAAAGCGCTTTCTGCAGCTCGCAGCGTCCCTACTGAGGAAAAACAAAGAATCATAGCAATTTTGGTCACAGTCCTGCTAATTTACACACTGTTGTTCATTCCCAATGTCATCTGGTGCCTGGTTGAAGAGGCGAGACAGAATATTTTTAATATTGTGTCGTTCATGCTCCTTAATATAAGTCCTCTTGCTGACTTGACCCTGTACTTCTTCATTAGGAAAGGCGCCATTGATAAGGTTTTGAAATCACTCTGTTGTTGTAAAACAACATTGTATGAAGACACAAACAACACAAGTACTGATAATGTGTAGCTTTTATTTAATGAGCCAGTTTAGGCCTTAAACGGTGACATGAAGTGGCTGTATTTTACTCAACCGCATTTCTTTCCTTCTTGATTTCGGAACTATACAATTATTGTTACCCTTACATAAACTTGCACATTTCTTGTACGTTGAACAATAACAATCCCTTTTTTCGTCATTTCAATTGTATGTTGTAATTTAATCTGTCGTCTGTAGTTTAATTTGTCGTCTGCATTTATTCCTTTCCTAGCAGACGTGTGTTATACCTAGGAAGCACTCTGATGTTAAGGGTTGTGCCTAAGGACCCTCTAACCACTATAGGGCTGATTATCCTCCGGCAGCAGTGTGTCGCAGTGAGCTTGTGACAGATATTTTTGATTTATGCCCAATTTTGAAGCATGGTCTGCGCTATGTTATTAGACACAAAAGAGACTATCAGGAACTAGGTCTAGATGCGGCCAAGGTGGTGAGGAAATGGGGGCATGGTTGTGCGACAACGGCGGGACATGAGGGTCAAAAAGAGCGGGGATCCAGGTGGAAAAAGAGGTCCCAGCGTTCTCGCGCACCTCGCTCTTCTAGCTGGTCCATCTTCTCGAATCGTTTTCCACAAATGGCGGTCATACAAACAAAACAAGCAGGTAAGGTACCAAACAGGAAATACGCATAGAGTAGAGCAGATGTAGATTTGACCAATAAGAGGCCTCTGTTCTGCAGCATTGTCCGCGGTCACTTACAATGTTGGACAAGTGCACCAGAGTGTCTTTGGAAGGGGGGCGGAGTTGGGGGAGCACATTTGTTGCATTCACCTGGTTTCTGAGCATAAACCAGCCTTTAGGC
>NW_015151259.1:340799-342023 GCF_000732505.1 Cyprinodon variegatus | reverse complement strand
TGAAACAATTTCCTCCCCCTCTCCTTGCTGCGACATCTTCATGTGCTCTGTGTTGTGGTTTGAGAGGGCGGCGCTTGGTGACGGCGTGCCTGGGTCCGCGATTGCGATTGGTTGGGAGGAAGTAGCGACTAGCGTAAACCTACATGATAGGCTACAATGAGAAGGAAGGAAAACTGCGTTTCTTTATAGAACTTTTATCGACACTATTTTTTTCTACAGCGCCACACGTCTATCGATCGATATATATCGTTATTGAATTATCGCCCAGCCCTAGAGCATAAGTATATAAGTAATTAGAAAATGAACTTTTGATAATTAAAGCTTGTTTAAATGAAACACGGTTTAATTGCCTCTTCCCCTTTTTGTTTTCTCAAAAATCAAGTTCTAATTATGACACAAAACAATTATAGAATTTTATAAATCCCCTATAATAATACAGTTTAAAGTAGTTTTCATCCAAAGATTTGTTTTGATATCAAAATGTCCACCCTCTAACCCTATAATACACAGCACCTCCGCCCTCCAAAACCATTAAATGGTTCATTGATTTGGTAAAGCAAGACATTTACAGCCTGTTGCCCTTAATTCTTTAGGAAATGTGTTATTTCTTAGTTTTGTAAGGTACAGTGCTACTTGTAAATACAATGCAAGTCCTTCTCAGTGGTCACCAAGCATTAGCTTGTTTTTCACGACAGGATAAGTCATTTCTGATTTTAATATGGTGTCAAATTTCTACCTGCCAAAAAACAAAAAAGCTTATTAAACAATCACAATAATGCAATTATTAATCACATTAGTGCATTTAATTACGGAACTCTGGAAGCAGCTGCTGCCACGATGCATGCTGGGATAGCTATCAGTCTAGAGAACACACAAGTCTGCTCTGATGCATGCTTGGTAAAGAGGGAGGAGCGAGAACAACATCCTGGGACTTTGTTCATTCGTTTTGTGTTCTTGTGAACTGAAACACTGCTAGGGCTGAGGCTGATTATGTTTTCCGACCACACAAGCAAATGACAACGTAAAGTTCAATTCAATTCAATGTAGTTTATTTATAAAGCGCCAATTCACAACAAATGTCTTCTCAATGTACTTTACAGTTCACCAGATCATCCAGTCAAATTGATTCAAAGTTTTCTAAGGAAAACCAGTTGATTGCATCGACTCATTGACTCTTCAGCAATCCCTCACACTAAGCATGCTTGTAGCGACAGTGGAGAGGAA
>NW_015151259.1:333727-340579 GCF_000732505.1 Cyprinodon variegatus | reverse complement strand
TCTGTCATCCCTGCTGCCATCAGACTCTACAATGTGACACTACAATGGCAAAAACGTATGCAATGTATAATGTGCAATTACCATTTGATACTCTGTTTCTCTATATTTGACACTCAGTGCAATAACTATAGATATAAAATTATCCACCTGTATAAATACCCATGTAAACACCCTATGCAATAACCCTGCATTATAATAAAAAAAAGCTGTCATATGAGGATGCACTATATAGATCAATAAAGTCAATAAAGCCCGGAAATAATGTTGTCATTCTATGACTTGCTATTTCTTTGAAATTGTTATCATTCACCCATTAACTGTTTGCTGACAAGAACTCAGCAAATCAGATATGTATCTTTACATATGTGAGTTTGATTTATTAGTCTACTTGACTAGTGGGGAAACAAATCATGATAGGTCACAGCAGGTACTGCTGCTGTGATTGGCTTAAATCTCCACATGGGAGGCAGGTGGCCATCGGTGATTTACCCAATCAGTTTAAAGAAGCGTACTGAATGTCCCTCCCTTTTGCAAACACTTTTAACAGAAGAATTTCCAGGTGGGTACTGTGTGGAATTTAAATTGAACTAAATATATAAATTTTGCATTTATTTGGCATCAGGCTAGAAGAAGCACACTCAAAAGATTAAATATAATACTCCTAGGGTATGAGTCATTTTAAACTTTTAAAAAGTGTCATAAAACCAGGTGGATCCAGTATTCAAGGTGAGACAGTTGGTAAGAAAGTTCAAAACATTTATTAAAACAAAAACATAAATGGACAGAACAGAATTAAAGTGCGGGGCTGTGGAACTGCGACAGGAACTGCGACAGGAAAGTGAGCATAATCATCTGACAGGAGATGATTATCAGAGTGAGTCACTTACTTAGTTTAACAGTTCAGTCCATCCTCTCAATAATAGGCAGGATCAGCCAATGTGCTGCCAATGAAATGCTGCCGAGGCGCCCTGAGTGTCTCCAATGCTGCAGCCCCGGAGAACATGCCAACAGTCCAACAATCCAAGAATCCACAGCTGATCAGAAGTTCAGACCTAAATGAGTGGAGTGGTGTATGCAGTTCAGCTCAGTGAGGAATCCTATGATCTTTATATTGGAAAAACCAAACAAGCTCTCCACAGATGCACGGCCAAATATAGAAGAGAGCCCTCCTCGGGACAAGACTCTGGAGTACATCTACACCTTATGGACAAAGGACATTCTTTTGAGGACCAGAATGTTCACATTTTGGACAAAGAAGACAGGTAGTTTTAGAGGGGCATCAAGGAAGCCATCTATGTCAAGAAAGAAAAAACAACCTTAAACAAAAGGGGTGAACCTTGGAAATAACTAAAACTAACGAAACCGACAGACAGGAGAAACAGAATTTAAACAATGATCTGGCCACGATAGCTGGGCTGAGCAGAATATAAAGGAAATAACCAGGTGGATAAGATGTGGAGTATTTAAGAACAGAGTGAAGCAGGTGAAAGGCATGAATAATTAAGGTGAGCTATCAGGGCAGATCATGACCATGAGTTTGTGCCCTATCCAGTAAACGTAACTGTAAATAGTAAACAGATTTAACAAACAATGATCTGGCTTTAAAAGCAGATCCTTATCTCAAACTCGAGAAACATGTTTGTTTTTCCTTTTTTATCATAAAATAGTTTCCTCCATCATAATGACCTTTCTTAACATGAGGAACGAAATGCAGTTCTAATTGGTTTTCGTAAAAAGATCACATATGATTCTATTAGTTTCTCAAAGCACCTTTATTCTTTGTTAAATACTTTAGTTATAGAAGAGATGTTCTGACTCATTCACATTATATCTATATCTCTTATAACACAAGCAATTCTAAATATATACATGTATATTATAAGTTCTGTAAATGCTGCCATTCCACATTCAATGTTCTGGAGGTTTTGGTAACTTTTCTAGTCATCATTGCATCATTTCACACTTCTGTTTTCCAGAGACGGTTACTCAGAAACAGCAGCCGAATATAAGCATTTTGTTAGATGTTTTTGTGACAATAACAATCTGCAAAGGACCATTTTGTGGGAGAATTCTTATTTAAGCTTTTAAAGGTAAATATGATTATGTGTCACATTGTAAATATTGACTTTTGGAGCTGTTGGCTTTAATAGCTTGACTATTTATTTGCTATATTTTGTCATGTATAACTTGTCCTGATATGTTCAGAACTTTGTGTTGGGAAAGATAATATGCTTGAAGCTGAGTTTAATTAGTAGAGCTTTGAAATCTATAAAAGTCTGTTTCCTACTGACTGATGTAAACCGAGTAGTAATACTGCAAATAAAGAACAGGCATAATTGAAACCTTCCATGCTGTGTCAGCGACTAAATTGGTTGTTTTTTGTCTTAAGTGGATATGATCTTAGTTTCTGCTAGTAAATAGGGTTAAATGATCTCAAAATGTATTTATTTATACACTACTTACCAATTGAAAAATTTAATTATTATTAATTACATTTTGAATAGAAATGTTTAATAACATCTGAAAGAGAGATATTGTTAAAGCGTGAAAAATATACAACCATAACACATACGTGTTGACATCTGTTTCAATCAGCATTGTCTGCATAAATCAATGTACATAAAGAATAAAAACTGCTTATAAAATTGATAATACAATGAAATTGAATCACAATGACTGATATATTTTCCTTGAAATTCATACATCACTACTTACATTTGTTCTTTTGACATTTCAATGATAAAAAAATAAATCAATCTGTTATCTGGGAAAACATTAATTCTTAATGGAAACAGCTGTCCAAAGGCACAATATTTACAGAGTATTTACCTAATTTTAGTTGTGATTTATAGCTTTTAATTCTACTATATATATTGGTATCTTTTCTAACAGATAATGAAATCTAATAATGAAAAAAAATTACATTTAATAGTAGTGTACACGGGTTCTAATTTCAAATGGTAGTTTTATTTTAAGAAACAAACCTCATTGGATTGTATTCTAATTTCTCCAGTACGACTTTATTTTGCTGTTGTTAAGGAAGAAATTATTCTAATATAGTTAACTTTGGAAAAAGGTTGGCTTTTTCTCTTCCTTTCCCAGGTGCGCTCGGCGAGCTGCGTGTGACCACAAGGAAAACCAGCATTGCGTGTTGACGTCACAGAATTACAGAGTTTAATCCAATATAAGACAATGCATAAACTTAGAAATAAGACAATGCACAAACTTACACCAGAAACTGCAGAACAACGGAGACATACATTCAATTACCTGACATAAATGGAGAGAAGGAAAGAAAGCAAAGACGTACAAAGACATCTTTGGAGAGTTGCAAGAGCAAATCTGATTTGTTACTTCTATGTAGAAAGCTTTATCCTCTTGTATTTAATTTATTCAAATAAGGCTGGCTTTTGCTCCTCCAACCAGGAGCTATCTCTGACACTCAGAAAAACTTAGAGCTTCCCCTAATTTACGGCAAACATCTGGGGTCATTTGCTTCTTTGTTTTAACAAGAAAAAGCGGAAAGCTTGTCTTGGCATCTAGAATTCTTAGGGTCATCTGGCTAAGATAAGCTTTCACAGACAGCTGTGGAATGCGGGGGCCTCACCATAATTTCTCATGAACAAACTTAAATTCAGTATTTTGGTTCAAGGAAAGGTTATCTTCACAAACTTGTTCAAAATTAAGAAATATGTTCAAAATGAGAGTGTTCAACATACCTTTTACACATGCCATAAGATTAACTGTATTAAAAACTAAAAATAATCATTTTTCTTTAACACTGTGTAGAAATAATTATAGTAAATAGATGTTTGATTGAATTTAGGGTAAAAAAGAATAGACTGAACTGAACTGATAAAAATGTTAATACTAAATTCAGAAAAGCAATCAAATTTAAAAAAGCCAATGTGTTGTCTTTGTGCAAAGTATCAATTGAATTTCATAATTTGACATTTTTGGTGTTGGGATTTTATATTCAATGCCCATCCAGGGTGGATGCCACATTAATGTTGTGGATTTATATTCTATTCAATTCCCAGCCAGCTGGGAATTTATATTTCTGATACTTTCAGATGCCTATTGCCCTTCCCCAGTATGGGTGGTAAATATCTTATTTAATCAGATATTGTTTTGGCTGTTATTGTTGTTCCAAGTAAAACATATTTCGGTTTAGAACTCTTAACTAAAACTAGTGAAACTCAACTAAACTAAACTACTATGTAGAAAGAGGAAGGGAAACGTGGTTGAAAACCATGTAACAGTTTAAGATGGATCTTGTGTTTGATAACCAAAGTTTATCTGGAATAATTTTTGTCCATGTCCATTAGAAGGCTTGGGTTTCATCCAGCAGCAGCTTAGCAGTCAGGCTAAACAGCAACCAGGGGTTTCTTTGTCTCAGGCTCACACCATGGGGCTTTAGAAGGCCTTCTCTCCAGTCTGACTCTCTAAATTCTCCAGAGAAATGTGTTGCACAAGGTTTGGCTCTAAAAGGTCACAATAATGATTTATTCTGGAGATCTGGGTCTTTTTGGGCCCGGGTCTCCACTCTGGCAGATACCCTGCTGAAGTGGACTCCAGCTTCATAGAAAAGAGAGCAGGGAAAAAGAGAGAATCCTGTGTGTTTGTTATGTGGTTTATTTTGTCCTCACACAGAGGGGGGTGGTTGGCCACACCTCTTTGAAAGTTCCTGTGGCTGAGAAAGGGGGGGTGCAGAGTTCTTATAGCTGCTTATTCACTGAAATTTTATTCTCTTATCTAGTCATCATGTCAAGATGAAATATTTATACTGCTTCCCAATGTCCAAAAACCATGATCATGGCATATGGCACAACAGTGGACAATGACTGTACCGACTCTGCTTCATAGAGTATTGACAATATTCAGGAACAAATCTCACAAGGTAAACTTAACCTTGCTAACCATGATCTCATGTCTATCTGCAGGTTCTCCTCAAAGAAATGGATGAGTTTTACAACCAAACCAATTTCAACCAAAGCAGTGATTTCAACAACAGCTCACCTGGTGACAACCCTGAAAATATCGATGGTATACGTGCAGTAGTGCGTGTGTTGGAATTAATCATCATTTGCACTGGTCTTCCATCAACTCTTCTGGCGATTGTTGCAGTTTGTTGCCTGGTGAGTGAGTTTAATTGAGATCCTTATATAATACATGTCTAATAAAAATAAAACACTCAAGAACAAATCAAGGCCTGTCACTTGATGTTGATCTTGAACTAGAGCCAAAGATTCTGTGGGAGAATAAAGTTCAGTTTGCATCAGGTTTGAACTTCGAAGTTTAGGATGATTAAATTACCACTCAGTTTCTACCTGTTTCTGTAAAGCATCTTTGCAAATGTTGCAAAGTTATTGTCATTGATGATTTTTCATGGGCCTTCTAAATTTGTGTATGATTTTGTCTAATTTAGCTTTTTGGTATCACAGGGCATATAAGAAATCCTTTTCTAAATCGTAATTAGAAAGCAGTCACAGCTCAATATTGGAGGTTAAGACAAGCACATGGAAATGTTTTTGGCAAGTGGTTCTCCATTAACACAAGGGATCTACAATAAAGCATGTAATAATTTTGAAATAGTCTGGGCCTAGGTGTATTCTTTTAGGGCCAAGGCCAAAGGTTTTGTGGCTGAATGAAGTTCATCTTGGATCAGGTCCCACCTTAAAATTTTGAGATGCTTAAAATAAAATAACACTCAATTTGTGACACATTCTTGTAAATAATTGAATAGATATTATCGCTGAAGGATTTTCATGGCGGCACTTTTTTTATACCATCTTTTGAAGTCCAAAAGTCACCTGCATATCTGTGAATGATTTTGCCTAATTTAGATTTCTGCTAATAAAAGGCCTTTTATTATATTTTTTTCCAAACCCTTTTCAGACTTTTAAAAGTCTAAAGTGAACTGTTGTGAGGCACTTTTGTTTAAAGTAGGGCATCATTTCATAAAAAAGGTTTATTTGAATTCTAGAAATCAGTTTTCTGTCCAATAGCAATGATGAACTGCATAGCAGTATTCTATACCCAGCTATTGTAGTATCTAGGCAAGAGCTGTCAATCTGGTAAAGAATCTGGTTGTATTTGAAATTGTAAATGTTAGCTGTTTTTAAATTGCAACATAAAACTGACTTAATTTAGACTGAGGCCTTTTTGAATTTTAGTCGACTAAAACCTACTAAAACTATCACATAAAGCAATGACTAAAATGTGATTAAAACTAATAATAGTTTTCATCCTGAAGACTAACTAAATCTAAAATGGCTGTCAAAAGCAACACTGTTGTTAACTTATCAGCAAGAAAGGTCTATATTAGCTCTTCTAAAAGTTGCTAGAAGGTAAAGTATGATGTCATCACCTAATTTGCATGTGTCAATTAAAGAAAAATACATATAATTCAGCCATTTTGTTCCAAACTCAATATCAATTGGTGGCATAAATTCATAATTTGTTGTTTGCCAACCACCAAAGCAAAGGTATGAATAAAAAAGAAAGCAGTGCAAAGACACACAGATGCAGGAGGAGCAGAAAGAGACATAACTGTCATGTTTTGTTTAACGTGTCTAACCCACATGCAGAACACTCAGAGGCAGGAGAAAAGTTCAAAGGTTTATTTAGAAGATTGTACACAATCAATGAACTGATCCAGTGGGGAACTCGTCTGGTCACGAGTGGGTTCTGAAAGGCACACAGATAAATCAGGTCCAGGAAGAGAACGGACTGGTCACAAGTGGGTTCACTGCAGAGGGGGACAGAGGAGTTAGTGGAGGTCCAGGAATTAGCTGGATGAGAGCGTGCAGGGCAGTACCTGTTCTGGAGTTGAACTGAGCAGCTGAGGGG
>NW_015151259.1:330421-333242 GCF_000732505.1 Cyprinodon variegatus | reverse complement strand
CCCTCTGGTGGAGAAAGTGGACAGACCTCCAGATCCCAACAATAACGAGGCTACAAAGTCATAAGGCAGTTAATTTAATTTTATGTGACGCAATTGGGTCCATTACAAAATAGTTTAATGATTCCATTTTAAAATCTAGGGCAACTTAGCAGCAGGTTTGTACTGTACATGCATATTTCATTTGCAATCCGGATTAAAAGTGGAACGGTTTTCTCCCCGTGTTGCAGTGCAGGCAGGATGCTCTACATCACAGGGGTCAAACTGATTCCAGAAAGGGCCGTGTGGCTGCAGATTTTCTTTCCAACCAAACAATAGCACACCAGACTCCATTCATTTCATCAAGTCATCATGTTTGGATTGGTGATGAAGATGATTGTGGTTGTACAGACCATTCTTTTTGTGAGAAATACTTCTTTGTAAAATCATCACTAGATAAAAAAGAATTTCTAGAGCAGAAATTTGAATAGACAATTATAGATACTAAATTTAAGTCTCCATTAAAGGGGGCAGCAAATACAAATGTTATTTTTTTTTGTATTACTTTGGTAAAAACACAGCTAGGTTTTAATAAATGGCTTTGAGTAAAGTCTAGTAAATTGGTGATGCTTCTTTACAGATACAAAAAGATCATATTGCTCCGGTCTACATCATCAACCTTCACATTTCTGATCTGATTCAACTGTGTTGTTTAACATCTTTGGCTATGGGAGGGGACCCTAAAATCACTGAATGCATCTACTTATTTGGAGAGATGGCCAGTGTTGGGTTCATGGTCTGTATATCCTTGGAAAGGTAAGTTATAAAACGTTCACTGGTGTATATTTCAAGTTTTTTATGCCATCATTTTAACGTGATGTTAATCTATTGTTTTTTAAACCTAGTCTTCTGTTACAGATATTTGGTCATCGTCAAGCCGCTGTGGTACAGATTAAGAAGGGACATCAATACCTTGGTGGTGGTCTGTCTTGTGGTCTGGATGTTGCCATTAATTTATGCCATCCCTTTCTATTGTGATGTTAATGTTGAGGTCAGAGAAGCTATTTATGCAATCTATCACCTCATCCCTCTTCCCCTTTTCAGCTTCTTTTTGTTTGGAACCATGGAAGCTCTGTCAGCAGCTCTCAGTGTCCCTGCTGATGAAAAACGAAGAATTGTAGCAATTCTGGTCACTGTCCTGCTCATTTATACATTGTTGTTTGTTCCAAGCATCGGTTGGTCTCTGGTAGAAAAAGCCAGAGATAGCTATATCTATAGTGGAGTAGTTTTCCTCTTTCTTAATTTGAGTCCTCTTGCAGATTTGACAATGTACTTCTTCATTAGAAAAGGAATCATCGACAAGCTTTTAAAATCACTCCCTTGTTGTAAAACATCTGCTGATCTGCAAACAAACAGTGCATACATTGATGATGGGTCCGTTTCATTGGAAGAACCAGTTTAAGGTTTAAAATCCACACCTTTACAGAGGTTACTGTGGGGCTTGTTTGTAAATGTAGTCCTGTTTCTCTCCTAGACAGAGCTTTTACAGTCAGTAACTGTCCGTGCTCTCTTTCATCCTTTGACATGCTGAAAGTTTCATCCTTTTTTAAATTGAGTTTTTCTTTTCCACTGTCATTAGATGCATGTTCAGTAAGTCATTGCTGAAGAGTTCACAACAAAATTAGAGCTCATCCAGGAGAACCAATAACTTGATGCAAGCAGTTTTCCTTGATAGGAACTTTTATTCATTCTGACTGTATGAACTGATTGAATTGAATTCTCTGTGTAAAGTGCCTCGAGATCACATGTAAGCTGGTGCTATATAAGTCAAATAAATTGGGTTAAAGAAAAGTAATGTATAGTGTCCATGGCCTTTTACAAGAATTTCATGCTGATTCTGCTACAGGAAGTGTGATGTTAACATTGAAGGTGACTAAGCAGGTGACTAAACACATTTGAGAGAGCTGTCTGTTATGTTATGTTCATAGTGATTTAAAGTGACACCTAATCTTTTTCATAGATTTCTTTCAACAAAGAGTTTAGTAAGTGTTGCACCCTCATGAATATAGCTAAAAAAATAGCTCCCAGGTAAGTTGCATAGCCATAAAACCAAAAAAGATGTCTTTTTAATCTAATCTAGGAGGTGAATAGATGGTAACGAGTAATTAAAGAGTAAAATAAAAAATATTATAACTATAATAGTTAATGTAAAAAAAGAATTTCTGTGCATTTTAATTTAAAATTAATCATCAAATACTAGTAAGCCCTTTGAATAATTATTCTATTTTTCTTGAAAAATCAAAATAAAGAAGCTAAAGGCTCAATATGTAAAATAACAACGTGCAGTATAGCTGTTATATATAGATTATATTGGTCAATATCTAAAAAAGAGCTGGTGTCTGTTAGCGCTGTTAGCTTCACTCTGGGGCTTGTTTTCAATTTTATGGAATTTTTTTCTAATTCGCAGCCGCAGATTAAATTTCTGCTCTGAATCTCCTTTGTCATTCATTTTATTAATAAAAGCAGATCTTTTTTCTGATCTGGTAATATCGGATTAGTGTGCATGTCCTTTCACAAGAATGCCCTGCTGGTTCTGCCACAGGAAGCATGATGTTGACATTGAAGATGACTTGACACATTTAAAAGAGCTGTCTGCAGATGGCCTAGTGCTATGTCACTCCCCAAACTACCGCCATTCTTGTTCACAGTCTCGTCACTTCACGCATCGATTACTGTAATTCACTTCTTTTTGGCCTTCCAAACAAGTCCCTCGAGAAACTACAGCTCCTCCAAAACTCTGCAGCACGCCTGATCACTCGGACCCCCACTTCTCAATATATCACTC
>NW_015151259.1:323029-328808 GCF_000732505.1 Cyprinodon variegatus | reverse complement strand
CTTTATGCTTGTACTTTTTAGCTTCCTGTTTTTAATGTTTTATCTGCCTGTACAGTGTGCTTGAGTGTTTTGATAAGGCGCTTTTAAATTAAATGTATTACTATTATTATTATTGTTATTGTTTACTAGTATGGTGATGAGGAGAGAATACTGTAATCTTTAATTACCAACTTTATTTGATTTCTGCTGTCTATACCAGGCTGTGGAGAGTAGTAGAGTAGGGATATGGATTTATAGTAAAATAATATATTTTTTTGTTATTTTCATAGGAAATAACACATACAAAGATGCCCTACTTATGTGTGTGCCCTAAAATAGTAGAGGAGGCAAAAATGGACCATCTCCGACCCCTTTGTCTCTGACTGGCCTCAAGAAGCGCTTTGCACATGTGTTCATGTGTGAACTTTTTGACAAAACCTGAAACTAGCACCTTTTAGTCTCTGTATTACATAGTATATTAAGTCTTTACAGCATTATTTGGATACATATTGAATTGAATTAGTTTCAATGAAACGTTTATAGATGTCAAATGTTCGGCAATCGCAGCTTACAGTGGTATCCTGCAGTTATATTATCTATTGCAAAAACTAAGTTCCTCGGGAAGTCTCAAATGGATAATTCTCTTGAAGTTACCTTCCCTTTAAAAAAATAATCAAGACAAGCTGCCTTTCTACAGTCTTTTTTTAAATCATGCAAAACTAAATAATAGTTTTCCAATTATATCTTTCTCTTATACTCAGAAATGTTATCGGGAAAGACTAAATGATTTCTAAGAGGCCATTTAGAGATGTGTCAAAAAGTATATTATTTTATTTGTCCCAGAGGGCAGCAGGGAGAAGACTCCATGGTGGGGGTGTGTGCCAGTAGTGCCATTTTGAGGGTGTGTTTTCAAATGTTATCATCCCACTTTGGGGATGGATCACCAAGACAAACATGAGGTCAGAGGTCTGGATCTCAGACACGAGCAGCTGAAGATCAGAGCGAGGAAACAAGCAGAGACTAAACTAGAACCTTCTATCAGCTCCAACAGATGAGACCAGTTTTAGTTCCCAGAGAAAACAAAGAAAGATCACGGCAGGAACCTGGACAGAGGGTGCACCAGACCTGGGCAGAAAGGTTGTGGGAGACAGTGGGAGATCCAATTCAGAGATATAATATTATTAAAGAAGAAATATAAATCCTACTGTTTAAAAATATTTTTGTAGAAGTATCAACTTGAGCTTTTCACTAAAGTAAAAGGGTAAAAGTACAATTTTTAAAACTAGTAGTAATTAAAAAAATTAAAAATAATGCAAGAAAAAAGGTAAAACGTAAATTTATTTCTACAATTCAGGATAATAACTTCCTTATACATAATTTTCCGTTATGGTAACAGTGTCAAATTTAACTTACATTATCTCTAAGTTATTTTTATATGTGGTAAACAATACGTTGGGGCAGCACCAAGTCCAACCGCAATGAAATTCATTGTCTGGATGATAAGATTTACAGTGGAGGAAATAAGTATTTGACCCCTTGCTGATTTTGCAGGTTTGCCCACTTACAAAGAATGCAACAATCTATAATTTTAATCATATGTACATTCTAAAAGAGAGAGACAGAATCCCAAAGAAAATTCCAGAAATTCACATCATATGAATTTATAAAAATTGATAACAATCTGATGAGGAAAAACAAGTACATGACCCCCTACAGAACAGCAAGTATTCTGGCTCCTCAAGCCAGTTAGTCTTTCTTTAAGACACAGCCCCAATCCCAACCAATTATCTACATCAAATACACCTGCTTCACCTCGTTACCAGTATAAAAGACACCTGTCAACACCCAAACAACCAGCATCCAACATCACCACCATGGGCAAGACCAAAGAGCTTTCTACAGACATCAGGGACAAGATTGTTGATCTGCACAAGGGTGGGATGGGCAACAAGCGAATCGGAAAGCAACTTGGAGAGAAAAGATCAACTGTTGGTGCAGTTATTAGGAAATGGAAGAAGCACCACACCACCGCCAACCTCCCTCGGTCTGGGCCTCCACACAAGATCTGGCCTGGTGGGGTGTCCCTGATCATGCCAACGGTGAGGAATCATCCCAAAACCACAAGGGGGGAACTGATGAATCAACTGAAGGCAGCTGGGACCACAGTTACAAAATAAACGGTTGGTAACACACTACGCCGTCATGGATTGAAGTCCTGCAGTGCACGCAGGGTCCCCCTGCTCAAGAAAAAACATGTACAGGCCCACATGAAGTTCGCCATTCACCACCTGGACGACTCAGAAGACGCCTGGAAGAAGATGATGTTGTCAGATGAGACCAAAATAGAACTTTTTGGCCTCAACTCAACTCGTCGTGTTTGGAGGGCAAAGAATACCGTGTACAACCCAAAGAACACCATCCCCACCGTCAAGCATGGTGGTGGCACCATCATGCTTTGGGGGTGCTTTTCAGCCAAGGGGACGGGACAACTCCATCATATTGAGCGGAGGATGGACGGGGCCATGTATGGTGGAACTCTGGACCAACATCTCCTTCCCTCAGTGAGAGAGCTGAAGATGGGTGGAGGATGGGTGTTTCAGCACCACAATGACCCTAAACACACCGCCAAAGCAACAAAAGAGTGGCTGAAGAAGAAGCACATCAAGGTTCTGGAGTGGCCTAGCCAGTCTCCAGACCTGAATGCAATTAAAAATATTTGGAGGGAGCTTAAAATTCAAGTTGCCAGGCGACAACCTCAGAACCTGAATGATTTGGAGGCTGTCTGCAGGGAGGAGTGGGCCAAAATCCCTGCTGAAATGTGCACATACCTTGTCACCAGCTATAAAAACCGTTTGACATCTGTGCTGGCCAATAATGGCTTTTCTACAAAATATTAACATGCTGTTTGTCCAGGGGGTCATATACTTGTTTTTCCTCATCAGATGGTTATCAATTTTAATAAATTCATATTATGTGATTTTCTGGAATTTTCTTTGGGATTCTGTCTTTCACTGTTAGAATGTACATATGATTAAAACTGTAGATTGTTGCATTATTTGTAAGTGGGCAAACCTGCAAAATCAGCAAGGGGTCAAATACTTATTCCCCCCACTGTATTTACAAGGTTTTTATTTTCTTTAAATACCAACCAAGGTCATAGCAGAAATGAGCTTAAATGAAACTAAACTAACAAGTTTATTTTGAAAATGTAAGGAGAAAAAAGTAGAGATAATTGCGATAAATTGTAAGGAGAACATGTAAAAAGATGTAGGGCAGCTGTAGATTAGAGCAATCCACCAAGCGGAGTGTAGAGCAGAGAGAAGGTGCAGCATCTAGCCAGAACATGGCTGGAGCTAAGGGAGGAGGATGAATGATGAAGGATTTTTAATGGTCTTTCTAGGGCTGGACTAAAACAGCTTTTAGCAATCTACTTCAATACACAAACGTTCAGATTTTTCATCACTTTGCATTCATTCCAAGTGTTGCAACGCTGCTGCATCACTGAATTCCCCAGTCGCTACTGCTGCCTAGCTAGAAATGTATTGATCAACTTTGCATGGCAGTGCTCCTGAACATGCCTCTATAAAGATATAACACATAATTCAATTGTTCCCACTTGCTGGAAAGGCAAAGGTGTGGAAACACCTTTATTGCACCTTTAAACACCCCAATGCTTGTTCTGAACCCAGCTCTTTAATTCAGGAGAGGATCTTCTCAGAGTATGCAATTTAAACAGAATTTATTCCAGTCATGTTCTTATTGATGTTAAGCACAAGCTAGGTCTGCTTTGTTACCACTGATCAGAAAGCAGTGGGTTTTCCTACTTCTAACATAACCACAAATAGTTTTAACAGTTTTAAGTGTTGGAATGTCCATGTAGCTGACTTGCACATTATGCACAAAGACATAAACACAATGAGCTGTAACTATAAACAGAAAATAAACCTCAAAAAGAATTTCAACAGGCTGTATGTATGTTTCAAGTTTATTAAGCAAAAAGTTTTTATTTTTTTGTAACAAGTAAAACTGGGCTGGCTGCAGATATGAGAAAGAATGTGGTGAGTTAAAGGACACTTTAAAGTACTTATAATTTAGATTTTTGCAGAGATAAAACAACAAACTACAAAACATGAATCTGACACGATTCTGGATTAATTCTCTAGCAGGCACAGAGCAGATTCCTTAAAATGTTTATTGAATAAATAATGAAAAATTAACAGGATATATCATCGGGAAAGGAGTCTTTCAAGGGGAGAGAATGAATGTTAACTGATGAAGGAATTATATGTTAATAGTGTTCAGAGTGAATGATGGCTTATTGATTCCGACTCAGACTCTGGTAAGTGGTGAAAGGGTCGGATCTGATCCTGCTGGTGCAACCGGTGGAGCAAGAGGAAAAACCATAATATAACATTTATTACAGAATTATCCAGTAATAACTTAGTAGATCTGATGAAATGTACAAAAACCTGTAACACTACAAATGTAATCTTTCCAATCAGTTTGCGTTCGCTTAAAATTGTAAGAAGGATCCTGTATATGTACCGATGTGCATATCTCAACATATTCTTATTATCAGTTCCTATGAGATCGTACGAAAAGTTATGCACAGTATTTCGTACGTTTTTGACGTTTTTCCTCGAAAAAACAGATCAGTGCGCATGCGCAGGCAGACAGACGAAAAAAGCAGATCCGCGGACGGACGTAAAACTGGGAAAAAGAGTGCAATAATTACTTCTTCATGTCTCTCACTAGGTTGCTTGCTGTTTTATATCTTAGGGTTAGGGTTAATTGTATGTTAAATTCTATGTTATTGAATTGTGCGTAAGATGTGCATGCGCAAGGATATCTTGTCTCGAGGCAAGACGTAAAACTACGACGAAATACGACAAAAAAAAACGTTAAAAACGTACGAAATACTGTGCATAACTTTTCGTATGACTTCATACGAACTGATAATGAGAATACACTGAATATCTACAGTATTTAACATTAGATTACTAATAAAAACTACAGTACAAAGTGCTCACTTCTGCATCATCTTTTGATTCTTTCTTATGAAACAAACTTTAACAATGATAGTCCTACAATTAAACCAAATATAAAAAAACAGGCACATGCAAAGAAATTTAGAAGTGATCATGACCTTTTTGTAGACTTTTAGAATTTACTTTAAGTTGGTGTACCTTATGTAACACTTTAGATAAGGTACACCAAGTTTGATTAACTACTAGAAAAAAACCACATGAACTAATAACAAATCATGGGTTGCTAACCGGGTAACTAACCATTACATAGCGGGGAAAACACAGCTCAGTGTTCAAGCTTTCAGTGTCATTGTGCCCTTGGGCAAGACACTTCACCTGCATTGTCTACTGATGGTTGTCAGAGGGCCCGGTGGAGCGAGTGTATGGCAGCCCCGCTTCTGTCAGTGAGCCCCAGGGCAACTGTGGCTAAAATGTAGCTAGCCACCATCAGTGTGTGAGTGTGTGTGTGAATGGGTGAATGACTTGAAAAAGCGCTACATAAGTACAGGCCATTTACATTACAGCTCAGCCTTATTGTTTTGACTACTGGTTAATTACATTAGTGGAGCAGATAAAGCAAACAATTATCATTTGATAATACAAGCATGAAATGTGGCTGAAATGTTGATTTATATCAAATTTTAAGGAAAATGTGCTAGCCAGTTGAAATTTGACATGATGACCTTTAAATTCTCCAGATTCGTCAAAGGATTGTTATGGGAAATGCTCTATGGAGGATAAAAAGTGCCAAAATTAAATAAATAAATACAGCA
>NW_015151259.1:314315-320939 GCF_000732505.1 Cyprinodon variegatus | reverse complement strand
CATATCTGATTATTACCTACTTGGTACCAAATCATTCTCTAGCTAATATTTTCTTAACTTCATGTAGTAAAGCGTCATACCAAGTAAGTATTGATTAACATATCCCTTAAAGAGTACCTGACTATTAACCAATACCTTTTTGATCATACAAATAAATTACATATTTATCTTTAGATGCAATTTCTATGTTGTAGTTTTTTAGTGACTTTTTCCCAATCTAACCTATTCTATACATTTAAGATTGATAGAATTGCAAAAATAACAGAACTTTTAATTTAAAGTTAAAGAAAAAATTCCAATACATACACACATACAATGTTGGCAGTACCTATTTGGAATCATGTCACTATAGAAATATTTTTACATGCCCATGTTTTTGGTTGTTTTTTTACAAGTCATTTTTTTTAGGTCATAGTATTTTCTTCACTTTTTTGGCTTCTGTATCATTCACAGACGTCAGCTGATGCTCTTCCTGAGCCATAAAAAAGATAAGACAATTTCATAAGTGCTTATGTATGAACCAATCCGGTTCAAGAACCATTTGAGAATAAATAAAATCAACTTACAGTCTGTGCATACTTAATAATGAAAAGTGTAAATCTTCTAAACCTACCAGCAATACAACAGCACCCTCTTGTGTTCCAAATTGTAAACTGCCTAAAAAACACTAAATACTGATTTTTTCATTTGTTGCCATCTACAGTATTATGCCCATATTTTGTTGACTATACTAAAAATATTCAGATTCACAGATAGAGAAATAATCAGTAATTTAAAAAACAACATTTCACAAGAATTATCTTGATGTACAATTTAGAAATGTCTAAATACTTTTATGTTTGACAAAGAAAGTTTTCTACACATGCAATAAATAGGAGAACTAGATGTTTTCTGCAATGTTACAATGACAGTGTGGATGATGATAAACAGGATAAACCACAACATATTTAATACAATGCTAGGTTGTACAGTATAAGTCCTTGGATATCTCTTAGGCTGAGTGAAGTCTGCTTAAATCCACATGGGTTACCATAGTAACACTGCCTCTGGTTTTACTGTTAGAGAAGAAAGGAAAAAACACAGATGTGTTCATGAAACCCAAAAACAGTGGAAGGTAATGTCTATATAATGACACGACTACCGCAATCTTTGCATCATCACAAAAAAATGGTTTTTGGGTTATGTTCAGAATGTGAAGCAGGCTGAAAATATGAGCTGTGTTTTTTTTTTATTTTTATTTTTTTTATTAGGATGATAAATTTCCCTGTTTATGTCTAACTGTTTACAAATATAAACGGCTAGACTAACATAGATTTATACAGTCTAATTGTAGCTAACATAAAAACTGTTTTAATAAAAAACACAAGTTGTGGTTATGATTTGATGATGATTCCTTTGAGGATGATCTAAATAGATTGAGGCACATAAGTGTCTTACAATTTGATTTACTAAAGTATTGATGTACAACATCTTTTCCAAACTTTGGCCCTTTACAACCAAACTTGAATGAAATTACTTGGGTATTTCATGCAATTGATAAATTGTAAAAATTATTGTATTTATGTTTTTTTTTAATAGTCTTAAAAAAAGACTATTAATGAAAATCAGAAAATTGTAGATATTCTATCATTGTCATTTAATATTGATTTGCCTCGTAAAATTGGAGCTTGTGTTTGATTTAATCTGAATTCAATTCAGTTTTATTCTGTTTATTTATATAGCAGCACCAAATCACAGCTTATGTTATTTCAAGGAAACTTACAGACAACCCAATCAGATCTAGTTAGATTGGTTAAGTCTTCTATCTAAGGAAAACCAGCTTTTTACACGGAGTCATTGCTTTGTGGGATTCTCGCATCTTGGATGAGCATGTGATAACAGTAGATATCAACTTGCAGTGTGTTGTTTACTCTACAGGATTCCTGCACAACATGCCTGCAGCGACAGCGGAGAGGAACAACTCCCTTTTAACAGGCAGAAACCTCCAGCAACACAAAGCTTTTCCCGAGATTAACTGGGGGATTAAGAAGGCAGAAGCAGACACACACAGATTAATAAATCATTTATATGTTTTTATCATGTTTTTATTTTCACGTGGTTTCCATCTGCTTTCATTTTCCTTCTGTTTTACAGTTCAATTCATGTTCGGAACTTTAAATTGTCTTTGTATTGAATTGTTTTATATGAATAAACTTGCTTTGCCTTGCCTTGTTAGAAAAGATTTCCATTTTCATGTCAAAATGGGTGACAGGGAGTAAATACAATTAATTAGTAAAAGTGTAAGCTGATCCCATACTTATGTCTATGAGAGAAACAGGACTAAAAACTGCAAAACAGACCCAACTGAATCATTTATAATTGGAGGTGTTGATGCCAGCAGCCCAACTAATATTTCCAGGATGGAGTCACAGCTTTGCAGAATCAGATAAGATTCAATTCAATTCAGTTTATTTATATAGCGCCAAATTCACAACACATGTCATCTCAAGGCACTTTGCAGTTCAACCAGATCACCCAGTGAAATCGATACAAAGTTTTCTATCTAAGGAAAACCAGTTGATTGCATTGACTCATTGACTCAAATACAATCCCTCACACTAAGCATGCTTGTAGCGACAGTGGAGAGGAAAAACTCCCTTTTAACAGGAAGAAACCTCCAGCAGAACCAGGCTCAGTGTGAGCGGCCATCTGCTGAGGCCCACTGGGGTTCAAGGAGACAGAAGCAAGATGAAGCTAGTCTCATGTGAACATAAAAGAAGGAATTGAAATGACAAATACGGCAGAATGGGAGAATAGAAATAGAATAAAACAGAAGGATGAAATGTTGCCCCTTTGTCCTCCAGCAGTCAAAGCCTACAGCAGCATAACTATAGAGATAGCTCAGAATAACCTGGGCCAGTATTACAATACACTTTTATATAAAAAAAAAGATTTAAAGACCTTATTGTGTCATGATCTGGCCTGTTTGCTCCTTAATTAGTAATTCCTCTCACCTGCCCTCTTCCTTCCCTGCCTCAATTATAATTTATTCCCCTCACCTGTTTCCTCTGGTTTATATTCAGTTCAGCCTGAGCATTCAGGGCCAGATCATTGCTTGTCTTTCTGTCAGTCTTTCTGTTCAGTTTTATTTGGTACATGTCCTGGATCCTAGCTGCCAGTGGAAAGAGGGTTTTAGTGTTTGTCTCGTCTCCTGATTGTCCACTGTTCCTCCCCCGCGAAGTCCTCTGGGTTTTTGGCTCATTATGGGGGGAGGTTCAGTTTTTATCCAGTAAGCCTGGCTCCAAGGAGGAGACCAGTTTAAAGTCCTGCTTCAAGTTCTGGTTCCACGTCCTGTCTCGGCTACCCTCTTCCACTGAGCCTGCCTGTCTGCACCTGATCCTGTCTGCTCCTGTGCGTGACCAGGTGGTCATGCTTTCGGACCCTGTCAGACTCTGAACCCTCTTGGGAGCCTGTGGATGCCTGGAAGTCTGGATCCTGCCACCTGTTTCTGTTCCTGTCTGTTCTGGATCCCTGACCAGGATCGGCTTCCAGCATGTCCTCTGGGACTGCAGCACTGGGGACATTCGTGGTCTGGACTTTTAAACCAGAGTGTCTGAGATTGGGCGGTGCCCCACCCCCCGGCCTGCAGTGTCCGCCAGCCACAGCTCCAGTTTTGTTTTGTTTTATTTAATAAACGTTTGAACTTTCCTACTGACTGTCTCTCCTTGAATACTGGGTCCATCTGTCCGCCGTTCATGACATATTGAATATTAGTAAAAACAGATATTGACACAAAGTACAAGGAATACAGATAATAAGAAAACCATTGACCAGAGCACCTTAAGAAGTCACACAGAAGGGGGACCAAAGCCCCATCCTCACACAGGAACGAAAATGTATGAATAAATATAAACAAAAATGTCTCCTAATTTACATAGAGGAAAGTTGCCCATTTCCATGACTGCCATTGGTGACTAAATTAGCACCACTAGTTTCATTGTAGTCGTTGGGGGCCTATGTAACTGACGCTGGTGTAGCAGACAGATTTTGGGTGATTTACTGTAGCGGCTGAGCTAGTCTGAACTCGACTCCAGCAGTAATTGCACTGCCTGGTCGGTCTGGAGCTACAACAAAGTGATGACATGTAATGGTTGAGGCGGTGCAGAAAAACAAGGCATCAGGACCTCTGGCAGGTACCTGCTGGGAGCGAGCTGGTTAAAGCAGAACTATGAGAGGGAATTATGTTCATTATCATACTTTTCATCCGGTGTGGATGAAGGCTCAATCTCATGCAGGGTTCAGCACAGACTGGCCTCAGTCTGGATGGCTGCACATCCAGTGCATCCTGCTGATTGCAGCCTGTGATTAGACTGGGAGCAGCGACACTGGGAGGGGAGGTGGTGATGGAAGCTGCACTCACGCCTCACATAATATTTATGCTCTATCTATATGTAGGGTCATTTGATCTGTGTATCTACCTGAGGAGTGTCTGGCTGTGAATTTCAATATAAAGCTAAACATTTTAATTAATGTGGGAGCAATATGTTTGAGATTCATAAAACTTATAGATATTGAATTTCATAACCATAATATAACATACTGTAGCTAAGATTAAAAGAATTGGGGGGAAATGTTAAACTGATTGCGTTTTAAAGGAGTTTGGCATGTTAATATAGCTCCATGTCGAGGTATTGTAACATTCTAGGCTAAATTACTCAAAATCATGACTAAGATCGGGCTCCACATCAAATTATAAACATTTACTTTTAGTTAATAAATTTTTTGGGTAGAATCAGTTGATGCTCAACCAAAAACTCTTTGCAAGAGTCCTGGAAACAGCAAAACATGATGGTTTAATAACAGACATTAGTTAGTAAAAGATATGGGACAATGCACAATCAATAAGGAGCGTAATGAAAACATGAGCCAAGGTCAGTTCTGAACATTCTGTATAATGAAGCAGGGATGAATTAAACTAAGGTTAAACTTAGACTGACAGAAAACATCTTCCACTGCAAAGACCATCAGCAGAGGAAGATGAATGTTTGTTTTTTGTAGTCTTAACAGTTAAAAGAAACCAAAAGATTTTGAAAGGATTTTGCAAAGGGCTTTGTGTTTTTCTAAAATAATTGCTTTTTCTAACTGTAATTGAGAAAAAAAATATTTTGGGGGAAGACAGATTTCCCCTAAACGACCCCCATACTGATTATACAGCTCAGCATAGAAGCCTTTCTTCCTGTAACATTTCTTTCCTGTTTCTTTCTAAACATTAAATCTTTATACTCTCTTTTTCTTCTTTCATCTCGAGCAAAACCATTTTTTAAACTGACCAAGTGAGGGTTAGCCTTGTCCTGTTTAGATCTAAAAACTCCTTTAGCTTCATTCAAATGTCATCAGTTTTTACCATTTTATTTTTGTTGCATTAAACCCGATGTGATTAGTTATGTTCTGAGATAGCTTATTTCTTATAAAATACTTTTCCATTGTGAATAAAATAGGTATAAATCACAAACAAGGGATTTTCTAATGCTAATGCTGAACATTTTGCAAAAACAAAGCAATGCCAACAACTTTTCCAGAATGCTTTTCTGAATCAGCATATAATAATAATAATAATAATAATAATACTTTTTATTTAAAAAGGTGCCTTTCTGGACACTCAAGGTCACCGTACAAAAGCAGAAAAAATAAAAACATTTAAAAACATTTAAAAATACAGAGGGTGTGACAGTGAAATATAGAACATTGTGTCTGCAAGTAAATACAAACAATTAAAAAGTTTTTTTTCTATCAGGTACCAAATAATAATGGGCAACAATGGCAGAGTACTGGGATGGGTCATTTTGAATGGCTGCTTGTGTGTGTATATATATATATATATATTTATATATGTATGAGGGACCATAATTAAGCAGTTCATTGGATCATTCTTCTCCTTTAACATCCCTTTTTATTTTTTGTGTTTAACAATCAACGCAGTTGTTTCATGTAATAATGTTTTATTGCACTAACTGTTCTATTTATGTATCTGAAAGGATCTAATCAGTTTAGGTAGGAACTTTCAATACATTTTTTTTTAAAGTTTACAGATAACATTTCTTCATAGAAAAGTTCTGAGTTCAGGATTTTAATACTTCGGTCATTAACAAACAACTTTACAATTAAAACTAGATTTATATTGCTTACCTTAAATCTAGACCAACCTGACTCAGCAGGTCATCGAATTTCTTGCAGTGCTCCAAACTGGACAGTTTTACCCCCCCCATATGAAACATCTACAAAGTGAAACAGGCATGGAAAGTAGACCCCCATGGATTAGTGCAAAGATTAAATGTTTTCTTAATGCTTGCTATGATAATGAAGCACACAGTGATAGTATTTGCTGCCTTTATGTGACAACTGATAAGTGAAGAGAGATGGGAAGATAAATAAATGACTGTGGAGTCTAGAGATGGAGCGTAATTATAAAGTCTTTAAAAAATTCAACAGGCTCTTTGGTGCCGATGCCTCCTACACTTCCTTTCATTACTGGTGGATAATTTTTTTATTACTGCAATTCTCCCTCCCCAATGGGAGGTGCTCAGTTAGAGCATAGTCATAAAACACAAAAAACACTGTTTCACTGGATTTTTTTTTTTTCACAGT
>NW_015151259.1:311656-313042 GCF_000732505.1 Cyprinodon variegatus | reverse complement strand
AGAGTGTTGTTCAGCATGGGGGTGAGTAGAAAATGAAGGCTAATCATGTTTTGGGTGTACTATTCCTTTAACACCAAATAACAGTCCGACATCCCCCCACCCACACACACACTCTACAACCACCCCCCATGGACATGGACAATACAGTACATGCACCTTAGTTTAGTTTTGTCTTCAATTTAATGTTTCGTTTAGCAGTAACACAGTGCAATATTTATTGATGTTACTTCTTCAATAACTCAGTGCAATATATATGTATATGTATACTTCTTTACCCTGTATATAGCTAGCTCTTAGATCTATAAAACATTTATTGTGCAGGAATAAGGTCTTAGCTCTGTTACACTGGTAGCCATGTAATCGATATTTCATTTCACCTTGTGTTTTTTGTGCAATGACAATAAAGGAAGTCTAAGTCTAAGGGTAAATCCCCCTCCCGGTAACATCATCTGTAAGGAAACCAGAAAATCAGAGAAACAAAGATGAATTAGAAAATATGTTTATCAAGATTTACTATTTTGTTCAGAATGTTTGTGTTGCTACTAGCATGCTTGGTATGAGGCATTGCTTTCGAGTCATTGAGTCAACGCAATCAACTGCTTTGCCTTAGATAAAAAACTTTGACCCAATCTGACTGTAGAATCGGGTTAAATTGTGTCTATAAGATGCATTAAGATGACATGTGTTGTGACTTGGTGTTAAAATAAACTTAATTGAATTAAATTTACATCCCAGGGATAAAATTGCATAAAGCTCTAAACAAAATATTTCAATGTAGCAGCAAATCCCATATTAAAATATTTAGAAAATTCAGGTGAGAATGCCTGAGGGCGGGGTGAGTTAAGGGCTGGAGGGGAGGCTTGGTTGATGGGGAGTACACACACATGCTGACAACCCTGCCAGGAAAAGGGGATATTAAAAAGGGGATAAATGAACAGATGAAGATCAAAGCTCTGTGTAAAGTGTCTGAGCACCACCAAGTGGTCAAATGAATAATCAGGTCAGTCAGTCGCAAAATAAAACTGGACAACTATTAGAGAGAGATGAACCCACTATGACTCTTCAGCTTCTGGTTGTCTATTGAAGCTTCAGCAGTAGATAGCATGAGATTCAGGTAGGCTAACATTGATTGCTGATGCATTTGAGCAGCTCTGGTGTTGATTCTGTAGCAAAGTTGCAATGTTCAGCCTTGCATAGCTGGTGATAGAGTTTGCATGCTATAGTGTCTCATAACCAAAAGAGAAAGGCTAGAAACCTAATTATCTTAAAGAAACAGAAGCTTGTAATAGTCCTTGTGTAAGACTGTAAATACAATCAAAGAGAATGCCATGAACTACTAACCAAAAGTTTCTCATTTCTATGAATAACGTATGTAAGCAAAGTAAA
>NW_015151259.1:306647-308852 GCF_000732505.1 Cyprinodon variegatus | reverse complement strand
TCATCTTCTTATTCTAGGCGTGCAACTGATTTTTGTTGACAACAATTATGCATCGCTTAACATACGTCACACACTCCGTTGCTCTTATTGGTTGTAGGTCTATCCAATTGAGTGCAGAGGCATTTTTTTTCCTGGTTCATTCGAAACACGCCCCATAATCACAGCTCTATGGAGCAGCATCAGACTCATTCTGACTAGAATTGAGTAGGACTACGTCAGGCTAGGAAACAGGAGTACCTGGAAAACTCTTGCTCAGGTAAAACAAGCAAACTCCATGCAGAAAGACCCCAGGCCAGGAATCGAACCCAGAACCCTTTTGCTGCAAGGCAGCAGTGCTTCCCACTGCACCACCAAGCTGCCCAGTGTTATGTGAAATTAACTCATTCACTGCATCAAAATGAAAACTCTGAAAAGATCAGTCCAGTCATGTGAGTTGCACAAAACAGAGAGAAGAGCCACATGAGGCTCAAGATCCGCATGTTCGCCATCTTGGTTTTGATGAAAAGTCAGACTCATCGGAGTATCATTAAACAAAACAACATGTTTGCTTTGTGGGAAATCGTTGCACCCTGCCTCAACTGTTAAGGGCATTTCTTTAAACACCTGAATTCCTCAGGCAAAGGGGATATTATTAAAAATACGATATAAATCACATAATCTGTTGACCAACTCAGTGCAGAACTTGATAAACACATTATTCATACGATGGAAAGTAAGTCACACAGACCAGACAGTCAGGGCCAGAGGCAACAGCAGTTCTTAAACACTGCAGCGCCACTGTGACGGTTCGTCCCCTTCAGACTATAGAACACATACTGCTTTGGCCCTGCAGGTTAAAGTTAAAGGATGCATATTGTGATATAGGAGTTTGAATGTGCATAATAGATATTTCATGTTTACTGAGACTATGTCATCTTCTGAGACCCTAAGCTACAGTACGCTGAGCTTTTCCAGAGTGTATTGCATTTTTAAAATGACAGCACTGCAAGCTTTTTCAGATTCCCTGCTCTGATTAAAAATTATTATTTTCCCTCAAGCAAATCCTTCTGCTCCAGAGTTGACATTTATGGAAAATAAAAGTGCCTAAAATTAAATAAATGAATAAATCATTATGAACTGAATATCTACTTAAATACCTAATAAATAATCATATATTTGAAATGAAACTGAAATCACTGAATGCAAATAAAATCCCCATCTCCTACTTATGACATATATATCATAATAATGAAAAAAGTTTCATTTAAATGTTTTTACCCCATTATTATAATTTAAAGACTGAGAACTGAGTATTGTTTGTTATAATTTTTATAATAAAAACAATGATCAGAGTAGGGATGTTTCTCAGATAGTGTGCTCAAATAAGGAAACATGTTTAAGCATTAACAGAATTTATTCCAGTTATAGTTAACAAAATCATTAATATTAGCACAAATTGCAGAGGAAGTTCTCACCTTCTATCTCAGGCCCTTTTACATCTTCAATAGTACATAGCAAAGGAAAGTATATTCTAAGAATGGATTGGGTGGAAAAACAACTTATCTAGTTGGTTAAACCAATTTTGGTTAGATTAACCAAAATATTAGTCAGACACTGACAAAGCAATTGGTTTTGGATGAACTAATTTAATTGGTTAACCAAAAAAACAATAAAAATGGTAATTGATGATTTACTACTCTGACTATTTGGCTTTAGCTAAGTGTAGTGTGTAATATTAATGGACCTAGAGAACAACTACCGTGATTTGTGTGAACTGATTGACAGGAAACTCAAGAACCAAATAACTATGAGAGGCTAGGGAGGAATAAATCTAAGGAAAGACGAGGATGCAACAATGAGTAAGTGAACAGGAGGTGTATAAATGGGAGACTGAAACAATGGGAGGACTAACTAGCTGATAGGAAGCAGGTGTAGACAGAAGTAACCTGAAGGATCCAGCAGCTGAAGCAGCACGTCGGGCGCGTTTAGGCATCTGACACGCGTGACGCGCCGCAAACGCGCTGCTGCTCGAGATGGAAAAATGTAGCTTTTGCTGCTCGACGCGTCAACCAATCAGAGAAGCTGATCTGGGAGCTGGCAGGGAGAGACAGACACATCGCTGATGATACAGAGCGCTATGATCACTCCTCTTAAACAGTTTATTGACGCATAAATTAACTTAAAATGCAGAAATCTGCCGGCAGAATATGTTCGCTTTTATTATCC
>NW_015151259.1:304471-305917 GCF_000732505.1 Cyprinodon variegatus | reverse complement strand
TGTAAATCTAGACAGCACAGAACAAAACAAAGCATACTTGAGAACCCCAAAAGTTAGAAACTTAAAAGAAACAAAAGGTCCAGAAAGTACATTAAGGTCATAACAGTTCAAGCTTGTCACAATTGGTTTGCTCCAACAGGGCAATTATTCAAACATACTTAAAGATTTGTTTTGGGACTAATAAAGCAGCCTAACTGAAACTGAAACTTAAGATGAAAAATGTTGAAAAATGCTTTAAAGTCAGAGTTGTTCCAGGGAATTAATCATTTTTGATAAAACCCTTCCACTTCTGAAGAAAAAAGAAATTAACTACCCAAGGCCAGCTGCAGGTTTGACAGAAAAGAGTGTTTCTGCAACTTCAAAGAGTATATTTCAGTTGACGTTAGTTGGAGTGTCTGTATATTTTCAAGCCTGTTTCCCCTTTAACGATTAAAATCCGTAATAAACTCCAACTTGCATACTATTTTGTGGCTTTATAAGGGAACAGTTAAATATTTAAAAGCCTGAAATACTGGAGAGGAACCAGCTGCAAAGTCATTTGATCTTTGATTAGGTTTTTAGTCTTGTCTTTTTCCACCACAATTATCAAAACCATTGGGGGGGTCACAGAAATTGAAACAGCTCAACTGATGTATTCCTATATAAAACCGTAGCTAATATTAAAGGGACTCATAAGAACTTGCCTGCTTACAGAAAACTATTTTTGGAGTCAGGTGAGGGTAGTCACAACAGTCATATTGTTATGGGGTAAGATAGCTGTTAATTAAGTTCTATGTGGAGTTGGCTGAATTTTATGAAAGTCAATAATAATAAATACATTTCTGATTTGCATCATGACTTCAACTCATAAAAACATGTGAAATTGGTTCTTCCTCTCAGACAATACCAGTTCAATCTAAAAAACTCACACAAAGAGAAAAGACAATCAGGAGAAATGTTTTGATATAATTACTTGTAAAACATAGATGAAGTTGGTCAGACTGTGTCATGATTTTATCTAAGGCTCGGACCCACATGCAGGAAAACCAAAGAGTATTCCTGACATCTGCTCAGCTGGAACTGGAAGGCGAGGGGAAGACAGACTGTTAGTTCAGGCTCAGTGGGAAATTTGATTCGTTGATCTTGAAGGAGAGGATCTGGTTGTTGACTCACGTTTACAGAGAAGTGAAGGAACCTTGATTCTAATCTGTGTGTTGGTTTTTCAGTGTATGTCTGATTCGGCGGAGGGCGGAACAGGGTTTACCCAGAACCCGGACGGTGTAGGTGAACGGAGACGCTGATTGCCACTCAGATTTCCTGCTGTACTTGAAGGGGTCATGGTGAAGATGATTCCCTTGCTCAGAGAGTAATTTCAACGTCCACAAAAAGGAGACTGGATCCAAACCTCCTGATTGATTCCCTGGCTCAGTTTAAGACTCAGTTTATGCCTCCTGGGAGAGGAGGTCC
>NW_015151259.1:302090-303688 GCF_000732505.1 Cyprinodon variegatus | reverse complement strand
AGGCGAACCGGAACCAGGCGCCCCCTGTTGGTGGAAGGGAGACAAACACAAAAACAAACACACAGACAGGAGCCCTGACAGTCTGTAGACTGCTGGTTAGCAAAGATGGTATTCTGAGCTTTATGGGGAGATCCAGTGGATTGCGTGAGCTGATTCTAGGGCCTTACTCAGGGACCTGGAGGATGGAAGTCCAGTTTGGATAAAACAGGTTGAGAGAACCTGTCCATGATAAGCAAGCATGAAGCGACAGTGGTTAGGAAAAACTCCCCATTGGGAAGAAACCTCTGGCAGAACATGGCGGTCTTCTGCCGGACCAATTAAGATGAGACAAAGAACGCAGTAAGAGTCCAGGAGGAATGACGCTCTGATGAAGCTTTAGCTATGATGGTGAAGGAGGAGCTGGAGGTGGGTTGAAACGGTGTCATCGGAATGACGTCACAGCGTATCCGCCGCCTGCACACAGGAGCAGACAGGTGCGTATCGGAGGCCTTTTAAGATGAACTTTGGATTAGCTTTTGTGGAGGTGTAGTTCAAAGCTGATGGGCTGTGTCGCAGGTGGATGTATGAAAAGCAATGAGTATCTTCAGTTCAGAATACTGCCTAGGCTCCATTTTAGAATTTGAGTATATATATATATATATATATATATATATATATATATATAACAGGCTCAGTATGTGCAATTTATACAGTTAGTGCAGTTCGAGGAACAGCAAAGATACTGCGGAGAACCCTCAAGCTCCCAGGGCTCTGGTATAGAGAGGACCCAAGCTTACATTTTATTTAATGTTTAAACTTTTTAGTTTTTAAAGACAAAAAGGATCAATATTGAATCTTATTTAAAATTCAGACATCTACACATAAGTTTTTATGGACAGTACTTTACCCCACACATATGGCCTTAAATAGTTTATGTTGCTGTCTGGATTATCTGTGTCGCTTTCACCAAATGGATGCATTTAGAAAATACTTAATTATGTAAATTAAATACTCAACATTCTCTAAACATACACAAAAATAATTCTAGATGATCACATGAAAGTTAAAATTAGCATCATGTTTTAAGTGAAACTTCATCAAAAATGTAAGGCGTTATCAGGTTTTTATAGGAATTTAACTTATTTGATTTATACCTCTGTTCAAAGGGAATCATTCCCAAAATAGACCCTGTTTATTATTAATAAGGAAGATAATTCTTTATGGTTAGAGCTAAAACCACTGCATATAGACTCAAGCTTGATAATGAGGCAAAACTACTGAGAAAATGTGTTTAAAAGACTTGAGGGTTGTTGTTTTTTTGAGGGCGTCACATCATTTTTAAAAGCCAAACATTTCAAATAAGTACATTTATCCTAAATTTGGCTTCATAGCCATATAACTTGTTTGAATATCTAATCATTAACACATTGTTTATTTTCTTAATAATCCTTTTTACAGACATTTTCAGTTCTTTAACCAACTGTGAAGATTTATACCTCAGTAATGGCTATAATAAAGGTTCCTGACCAAAAAAAGGAACTGCATGTTTTTTCCAGATTAAAAGAGGCTCTATAAACTGTGTAATAAACTGTTATAGATTTTAATCTTATTTCGGTCAC
>NW_015151259.1:298988-301318 GCF_000732505.1 Cyprinodon variegatus | reverse complement strand
TGTTGACATTTTTTTTTTCTGTTAAACTTTAAATACCTCTGTAAATAAACACCACTTTCAAAAAGGCTGTTGCTTACTTAGCTGTGGAGGGTTGTGGAGGAAGTTGAAAAAGGAGTGCATTTTACATCCCCCTTTAAGAATTTGGTTTATTTATGTGCTTGCTTGTTATTAATGTGAATTTTGTCACCAGTCTTTTCCTTTATTTCATGCAAGTCTGAAATACAAATATAAATTAAAAAAGGAATTGAAGGTGTCACTGACTGTCTGTGGGTAATTGACAAGTCAGTAGCTTTAGAATACTATGATTTATGGTGGGAAAAAAGTTCCCCCACCCCTTCATGTACAAGCTCTCTTTCTTCAGGCTCCACACCTGCTTGAAAAGGTTACCTGTGAGGCTGTTTAGCAGTCTGAAATGTTTTGTCCTGCACTTTAAAAACATTTTTTTAAAACCAGGGGACTGAAAAGAGCTTTAAACCACATTCAGTCATAGACAGTTAATAAAATCCTTTGACATTAACAGAACAGACAGAACATTGGAAAAGACTGTATCTGTTTGACCTTTTAAGGATTATTAGATGCTGCTTAAATGAGGAACAATCTTGTTTTTTTGAATACGAATACTCTTTTTTTAAATTACAATTTAAACTGTGTAAAGATGTAATTACATTTTTTAAAATAAATTTAACAATCTGAAAAATGATTAAAATCTGAAAACCTATCTTCCATTTTGCCCCCCAAAAAAGCCAAAATCTATCATAAGGTGTTGGTTACATTTTTGGAGTAGTTTGAGCAAATGATTAAAAATAACTCCGAATTTTATGCAATTACTGTCATTAATGTACTTTTTAAATATTTGTTCTTTTATATGAGTGAGACTATTTAAATGCCTTCGAATGTTGTCTTCTACAGTGGAATTTAATGGTCATTAATGCAACAGGAAAACTGGTGCCGCAGTGACAGCTGTAGTGATTATTAAACGCACACAATACTGTTGTGCTTCAGTGAGTTCAGAGGAACAAAACTAAATGAGCCTGTCAACCAAAGAAACTCACAAACCACTGCAGCAACTTTCTTCCTCTCTTTGTAATGTTTTTTTGATTGCTTTTATACCAGCCAAAAAGTTATCTCTAAATTTCATTCTAAATTGTCTTTTTCTGGGACTATTTGAGATCCTTTATAGTTGGTTACCCACAAAATTTCATTCTTGCATCAGCATTCAGTCTGTTTCTCCTGTGTGGGATTGTGTCATTGCTGATCAAACAACTACATTTCAAATTTCTAGTGGATGAGAATTTGGGTGTTATTTTTATCAAAAACGGGACGTTTTCACAGTGTCGTCTTTAAGGCGGTTTCTTCGTTGGCTAATATGGACAGTTTTTTGTTTTTGTCTTCAATCTGGCAATAAGGATTATTGTCTTATTGCCAGAAAGAGCCCAAAAGATTTTATTCTCACATGTGGACCGTTATTGCTTTTGCCATAATGCTCTACTTCATTTATATATGTAAATAGTTTTATATGATTTATGTAGGGAATAATTCATTTTATGTGGAAACTACATTGAAAAAGTAGAAGAGAGGAATGGGAAGAAAAAAGAGGAGAAAAGGTGAAAGAAAAGATGGACAAGACTTCACCAGTCTCTCCGTTTAGACAATTTAAACAATAAATTATTAAAATAAAACTATTTAATTGAGACAGATAAATATTGGCAAATAATTTTAGGAAAAAAAATGTCGTACTCAGGCTGACGTCTGTAGCGTGTGATTTCATGTTAACAAATTTGCAACAGAAATAATAGTAGAATAAATTCACTAGATGTTCCGTAAAAATTCAAAAAAATATCCACTGGACTTGGTTTCCAAGGTTTGAAGACGTTTCTCCACCTCTCCAGGAAGCTTTCTCAATTCAAGTGTCTGGATCCACAGTGAGTTTGAGTCTTATATAGACAAAGCCTTGTATCGCTTGGAAACATGCAAATGGTAACCGATGAATGGGTTGATTGGTTCCATCATTAGCTAATGATCAAGTTCAGTGGATATATTTTTTTTTTTTACATTTACGGAATGACTATGACCTGGATGAAGGAGAATCTTCATCAGCATATTCACTAGATGTCTTCACATTATCTAGGGACCCCACAATCCATTCCAATAATATAAATAAAAAAGAAGGTCTGAGGAATTGGGCACAAATTCATTCAACAGGATTCGTAATTTTTTTTTCTTGTGTTAAGCTACTGATTTCTCATGGATTATACTTAATTTAGTATTATCATTGGAGCAAACAGTATTCACAGAGGTGTCAAGTAATGACTTGATAGTTACCTTTTTTT
>NW_015151259.1:294910-297410 GCF_000732505.1 Cyprinodon variegatus | reverse complement strand
TTTAGTGTAATTTTAGACTCAATGGTTTCTTCAGGACAGGAAATGAATAAGGAATAAAGCGCTAGAATAATTGTATTAAAATTTGTTAAGGGATCTTAATGCATGTGTCCTTACCAAGCAACAGTCTTCTAGAATACATACTTGCTCTTTCTTTAAGTCCCATTTATGCTGGATTTATTTGCCTTTACATTTATCCATGGATGAAAGACATTTAGGAGTTTAGTAATAATCTCTTTTGCTCCATTTCTCTCCTTCCTTTTGCTTTAAATAGCAATAAAAACAGTTTGTTTGGAAAGTTTGACCAGCCTTAGCAAAAATGTCAACATGGTTTTGTTAAAACAAAAAAAAGCTAATAAAAAAAAAAAAGATTAATTGTGGGCAAACTTCTACTGAGGTATTGAAATGCCTTCCTGGAGTGAATGAAAAGAGCCATAAACTTAATGATACATGGCTGCTTTTCTCAGCCCCATATTGCTGTCTCATTTCCATATTGATTACAGCCTTGGGTCACCCACACTGCAGCCATAGTACTTATACACTTTGACATAAGGGCTGGGTGTGTTTGTTGAGTCCACATCTGTCATTTATCTCCACATCTGTGGTGCCTTTACGAATGGCCCCTAGTTTTACTTGCGGGACATTCATTTATTAAAAAAATTACAGTACTCTCTACTCAGCTGCTCACAAAGGTTTATAGAGCCACATTTAGACATATCCAGTGCCTCAGCATGAGAGTATGGTATAGGAACTGATGGCAGTGCAAAAGACATAATCCCCATTCACACTACCCTCTGAAAACCGATCTGTGCTGAGGTTCGGACCGTGCTTGGATCAGTTAATCATGCCAAGCTCGGTTCCTTACGACTATTTACATGGTTCCTTGCCTCCTAATGACGATCTCCATAATACTGCTCTAAAGGTGAACAAGCAAATAAATATGGCGGCCACTGCAAAAAATCTAAATCTAGACTAGTCAGTTTTCTCTTAAAATAAGTGCATTTGTTCTTGGATTGAGGAGGTAAAAGAGACATTCTGCCAATGGAACAAGACAATTTACACTTAAAATAAGAAAACAAAATTGCATTGTCTTATTTCATATTATCTAATTATCTTATTTTAGGAGTAAAATTACTCATTCCATTGGCAAACTATCTCATTTACCTTCTCAAATTAAGGGTGAATACACTTAATTTAGGAAAGTTTTACTTATTTCTAGATTGTTTTTGCAGTGTGCACCCATAAAATTCAGAAAGTTTGGTTATAATTGTTATATTTTTTTTGATTGCGGAGAGTCAGGAGAACAAGGCAGCCTTTGGTGAATTTACTTGACACAGTCGGCTTTTGGGAAGTGGATAAAACAAACGATAGTCTAATTAGGGCTTAGAGATGCAAGAAACAGCGACAGATGTTGAGGTTCATCACACTGCTATGCAGAATCGTCACTGGAAATCGTGTGGCAGGGTAGGGAAGTGAGTATTTTTATGAATGTCTGAAATTTCATGATTACGGAGGCTGACTGTAAGGAGATGCTCATGTGCGTGGCATTTTGCATGCCTTTTACACTCAACAGTCATCTTGGTTACCTTGCATGAAGAAACCTCAAAAATGTTGTGCAAATGGGGCTTTAGTGACATCGATGGTTAGAACTGCACAAGACACAATTTACCAGGTCTGAACTAGGTTTGTGATGCACTAGACCAGAAAAGGACAAGTCACATTGCCACAGATCCCCAACATCCAGGGAATGCACTCTTTGACTACTTCCAGGAAAACCAGAGATTAAACCCAAAAACAGACTCATGCATAGTTTCTGTCCTGAATTTGTAATGGCAATCATCCCTGTGTAGTCAGACACTACTTCAGAAATTAAGTAAACCATTAGCAAATTCATACTCTTTCAGCACAACCAGTCATTCATTTCAGTAATGCATGCCACATTGATGTTACTTTTTCATTGTTTTTAAATTTCTAAGTTTCAGTTTTTTTTTTTTTGTTTTGTCTGCATATTGCAGTTCATTCAAACCGTGACTCATATTCTTAGACCTTTTGCACACAGTTAAAAAAAATCGTCAAAAACCCTAAAGTCTGCAAAATCAAACCTTACTTTCAAAACCGTTTGAACAATAGAAACACGTTACTGACCACCTTGGGTTGGTAATCTTTTAATTCTGCCAAATAGGGAATACAAAATAGGTATACATTTTCTAAATACTTAATACATGGAGTATTGAGTATTTAGAGTATTGTTACTGTCCTTCAGAACAGCCCACAGGGAACGCTGTATTACTACTCATTTAGTACTTTATTGACATGTAATACTGCAATTTTCTAGTGAGAGTAGATTTCTTACCTATTTTCATCTGAGTCCAGATGATGGATGCTACCAGGTACCGTGCTCACATGTGGGTGTTTCCTCTCTGTGATGAGAAATCTACCCCTCCTCCATCAGATGTTTAAAACCTTGATGTCGGAACCACATTCTACAATTTGGGACCTTTGT
>NW_015151259.1:291725-293573 GCF_000732505.1 Cyprinodon variegatus | reverse complement strand
TCCTATGGCGGGTTCCCAGATGTATGTGAGTGGAGCTAGGCGGAGCGAGACATGCATCTAGCTGTTGTCAGGTTAAACAATAGGAGCCATTAATGTCACGAACAATTAACAAAAATGTCAATTGGAGTAACAATTATTTCAGCCAAGGAAAAGCACTACATTTGCTAAATGGGAAAATTGTCCCATTTTTCACAAATCCAAAGTGAGTCCTTCCTGCATTTGTGACAGGTATACTTTGTGCAGTGGTTCCTGTTGCAGAGATTGCACACCTGGCCTGCTTATTACATCAATAAAAAAAAATCTAAAAAATAAAGTGGCAATTGCCATACTGCTCCACTTGTTTCATGCATAGAAATTACTTTATTATAATTATGCAGGGAGTTTTACAGTTAAGTTTAACAAAAAATTCTAACAGATTATAAAAAAAAAAAAACATTTCTCTCACTCATGTCTTTAATAAAGTATAAAATTTGGTTTGTACTTTTTAAATATCAAAAGCCATTAATATTCTTGGTTTTTTATTACTGTGCTACATGAATTTTAACAGTCAAATAAGAATTTAGATTCAGGATATTTTCTTCCAACATTAAAAGACATCATTCACCTTGAATTCTCTGGTGGGTTCCCCATGAGCAAATAAGTGAGCAGGCAGACCTTCCCAGCCAGAGAGCACTTAGTATTCACTGACATGGATGGACAGACCTATTACCACCCTGTAGAGGGCAACAGGGTGGAGGATGGGGCACAATCTAAACAGAGACAGTTGTATTTTTTCCCCAGCCCCGATTAACTTTACATCTAATCCCTGAACAAAGCCTTTTCAGCCTGCTACGTCATATTCTTTGTGTATTCAGTAAAAAGAGGAACTTTTTCAGTACACACAAATGTGATTTTTTCTTTGTTTATTTTTTTTATCCACCAATACATCTTCTGTGTCTGTGTGTTCTTGTATTTTTTCTCTTTTATCTTGTCAGATCTATTAATCATTGCATTCCTTCTCTGCTTTAACTCACTGTGCCCTGCAAGTCACTATCTATCACTGTCCAATCGATCAATAATAAAACTGGACTGACAAATGCATTTTATTACTTTGGTGTGTTTGTTTTCTGCCTCTGATTATCATATTCTCAAATCCAAAACGTTTGGTTTTTCTATTCAAAATATTCTTTGGGTTTAGATTAAACAACCCCCTTTGTTGTTATTTTGTTTTTCAGGTTTTCAGGTTATGGTATTTGCCCTAGAACAAAATTATGCTTTACATGGCGTAATTCAGTACGGCTGGTCAGGGTAGGAAAAGCCGCCATCTTCCAAAAACAGCTTCCCTCTTTAGACGTTTCTTCCTAAGAATAGCTATTTTTGATAATTCCTTCAGTAGCAGAACACCTTTAACCATTTCTGCACCCCGGATTAAACCCGAACACAATCGCTCATTTTTTTCAATATAATGTTTGAAACTTTGAGTCCCCTAAGTTCCCTACATGTGGGTCAGACCCATTCCTAATGCTATAACAAATCATTGAAGAAAAACCATAAGACTGATCTGATGTAGGGGACCCAGCAAATCTGGAAGCATGTGTTCTGATTAGATGAAAAAAACAAAAAAAAACTTAAAAGCATTTAAACCAAATGTGTAATGCTATGTGTGGAGAATTATTAAACAGTGCACATCAGTTTGAACACATTTCCAATGTAATGGTTTCAATAGTTCAAAACATAGACCTAATCCAATTTATAACCAGTGGCAAAATGTGACCATAACTGCCTCCAGACACTATCCAGTCAGCCCGACTGAGCTATATATTGTAAATGAGATTTAATACAAATCTAGAGGTGCAAAACTAGATGCAT
>NW_015151259.1:288044-289533 GCF_000732505.1 Cyprinodon variegatus | reverse complement strand
TTTCCCCAAAGACAATCAGCTGTAATTTCTGCTGATTGTAGGTCAGCAAAATAAAAATTTGTAAAGTAAAGCGAGGTCTTATAGTTTTGTAATTGTCGATTTGATAAATGTGCCATTTTGGTCTGTTACATAAAATTATTTAAAAATACATACATATGAGGATGCCTATTGTTTCTGAGTATTTTTCTAAAGGATTGGCTTACAAATCTTTTTAGGTGTTATCAAAAAACACACAAAACAAACAAAAAAAGAAATTGGTGGCAACGTGTTGCATCTTATTAGGTTCTCTGTGTGAATTTTAGACTACATTCATGCCTGTAGGTGTGTTTTTAACATGGAAAGTATGTGGAAAATCTGATTTTTTAAATCATTGCAGCTGTTTTGTATCGGATTTGCTCCATTCAAGATGACAATAGAATGTTTTTTTTACAACTGCCACTTGAAACATCTGATTGCAGTCTGTAGGGTGTTGATGTGAATCATTAGATTCGGTAAGAGAAATTCAGTAATCAGGACATGTAACCACTCCAACTGGGTTACAATTAGGGAAACTAAGATGAAATTATTAATAGCTGTCCATTAGTGCACCACAAGCCTCCTAAGTTTTCCTGGCACCATATGTTCAGCTCGTCTGTCTCAGTTTTAATTCCTTCTTTTCTGTTGTCAGCAAACTGTATAGGTCGCCCACCCTCTGCACCACCGCAGGAAGATCTATGACTTTTACATTTTAAACAGGCTGCTTGCTTAATTGTCCTTCACAAAATCAGATTAGCACCTCTGCAGGGATATGCAGATCCACACACCTGAAGGACATTCTTGTTTTGTTGAAATAACCATATTGATGCTTTGCATAATTCTGACTCTCATGGGGGAGACGTTGCCAAATGAAATAAAATATTACAGCAGGTGGTAAGATTATATTGCTGTTTTTTTCTAAGCTGTAGCAGCTCAGAAAGAACAAGGACAAGCTGGTGCTTAAGGAAAATTAGATGGATTTCCATTTTACAATCATGAGAAAACATATTTTTTTCTCCCATTCACACATCCTTACTTTCCCGCACACACACACTTCCGCTCCTCTCCACTTCCTGCATGCAGAGACGAACAACGCCATGACGAGCCACCCGTTGAAATGATTGAAGAGCCTCTTGCTGAATTAGTTGTGACCTCTTCCCTTTTCAAATACAGTAAAAAGGAACAAAGCTCCATTTCTAAGCCTTTAGTGAAGACACTTTTTCTGCAGTGTATTTCAAAACTACTGATACCCCTGAAATAGTTTTTTTCATACTAAAAAACAAACACTTGCACTTTAATTCAAATAAAACAACAAAGTGACCTAGTGTTATGGTTCTTCCCATTTGTTGTGACTCTGAGTTTTCACTTTTCTGTTATCAGTTGTTTTGTTTTTTTTCCTCCATGATATTCAACAGAGATGGCAAAAGTACTCACTTTCCGTACTTGAGTAAAAGTACAGATACTTGTGTTAAAA
>NW_015151259.1:286166-287848 GCF_000732505.1 Cyprinodon variegatus | reverse complement strand
TATTACCTGGATCACTGAGAATTTTAATAATTTTTCTGGCAGTTGACAAAATTTGATATTAGTGCACATAAATATCCCTTTTTATCATCCATTCTGCCAAACTTCCTTCCACTCTGCTTCTATATTGCTATTTGCATGCCCTGTATTCTCTCTGCCTAATGCCCATTTCTCATTGTGCTAGGCCACTTTGTCGTTTCTCCTTTTTCTCATAGAAAAACTTGAAGCAAAACTGAAGCAAGCTCTGCGTTTTAGTTCTTCCCAAACTGGTAATTAAAGAAAAAGAGGAGTAAACATTTCTAATTAGCCTTCCTTGAAAAAAAACATCTTCCACTTGGTTTGCACCTGCCGGTGTTTTGGTTATGTCTCTGCCATCGCATCCGGATAATGGAAGTTATGTCCACCTCACTTTACATATGAATGGTAATCCTAAGTAAACATCTGTTTCCATGTTTGTCACAGATTCTCAAATGAATTTAAGTCTCAGTGTTTAATCCACCATTTTTATATTTTATCTGCTTTGAACTAAACCACCTTAATGTTTCCGTGGCTGTATTTTATGGCTTGCAATTCCTGGTGAAATTTTTACTTCTATCACCTCTCACCCGTCTGCTCACTGTAAAATTGAACAAGTATGTAAATACATTGCTTCAAAAAAACAGAAAAAAAAGGTAATGTCTCTAAACCTAAAAACTGTTAATATTTGCAAGTTAAACACATTACTGTTGCACAACTCCATTAACTTAATCATTTTAAGTCAAGTTAATTAAAAATTATAAACTCTTATTGGAGAAGTAGCCTTAGAGCTCATTTGTTTGCAGTGGAAATATACAGTATCTACTTATTTCCTAATTATATATGGAAGTTAACCATGCAATCCCTTACCTTTAATTGGACAAGACCTACTCAAGACATTGCCTGTATGTCCGGGGGAAGCAATCACCTGTAATTCATCAAGCAACCTGCATAGTTTCTATGTCTTAGGAATTCCTATTTTTAATATTGATAGTCCACATTAATCATAATTACTTTGGTAATCCTATCTGGCCACTACCATGGTCAAAAAATAAAATCAGCCAATCAGGTTACTCTTATCGGCACCATTGCCTTCAATATACCTTCAGACGTAACAAAACTTTGTGAAATATATGAAAGCCTTTTCTTCCTCAGCACTGAAATATAGGTACTACGTTTGGAAACAACAGAGAAGGTAGTTTGTATCTAAAAATGTGAGTATTATTTATTTAATTCTTTCCTACAAGGGGAAAGATTTACTGAGGCCAGGTGTGCCACAGAACACCTATAGTGTTCAACCATGAGGCGGTTCCCTATAGTGCTGCCTTTTTCTCTGTGGAAAGATAGGAGCCACATTTGGGAGGGGGGAAAGGGGAAAAAAAGAATATTTCACATTTTATCCATGATAAAATACAGTTTGAGATATAAAAAAAAAGCACAAGAAAATCACAAATAAACACATGACATTCATTTAAGCACAGGGTCACATTGAAGGCTGGAGCCACATGAAAGTTAATCTGGCTACGTTCACACTGCAGCCTGAAGTGACCCAATTCCGATTTTTTTGCCCATATGTGACCTGTATCTGATCTTTTTATGACAGTCTGAACGACACAGATCGGATTTTTTCAAATGCGACCCAGGCCACTTGGATATGTGGTCCTGAATCC
>NW_015151259.1:281312-282346 GCF_000732505.1 Cyprinodon variegatus | reverse complement strand
TGTGAAAGTAAAATCTGTTGGGCTCTTTTTGGCATCAAGACAATTATTCTTATTGCCACATTGCCAGACAGGACACTGTAAAAAAAAAAAAAGAACTGAAATATAGGTACTACGTTTGGAAACAACAAAATGTGAGTATTATTTATTTAATTCTTTCCTACAAGGGGAAAGGTTTACTTTCACTGCCCTTGGCGCGTTCTTATGGCTGCCAAGGGCCCAACCATGAGGCGGTTCCCTATAGTGCTGCCTTTTTCTCTGTGGAAAGATAGGAGCCACATTTGGGAGGGAGAAAGGGGGGACAAAAAGCATATTTCACATTTTATCCATGACAAGCACAAGAGATATCAAGCACAAGAAAATCACAAATAAACACATGACATTCATTTAAGCACAGGGTCAAATTGAAGGCTGGAGCCACATGAAAGTCAATCTGACATTTGAGCTTTAGTTGTGTGTATGATGAGTGCATTCAATTTGTCCATGAATGCTGTCCATGGGCCATTGTCCTTGATAGCATGGAAGTTTATCAACCAACACTATGTTTTTGGGTGCATCCACAGATGTTCATGGGTGGGGAGGGAGCAGTTCTTTTGTGCCCTTCTGACATACAGTGACATCCAGGAAAGATTTTGATAAATTAGAATTACACTTGTTGTTTTGAGAGCAGGCTGCAAAGGAATTTTCCATCAGCCTTGAGTCTTTTCTAGCTGGCTCTACGTGGCAAATCCAATATTCTGAATTTCTTTGGGCTTTTCCGCCTTGAAGTGAGCGAGCACATCCAAGATATTATGCCACCTCACCTTTGAATTCAACCACCGCAGCCAGCCTGCGTTCAGTCGCACCCAAGCATACGGCGACCTGAACAGTTCTAAAGCAGCGCTGCGACCATCCAATCACTGACGTGATTCAGTGGTGCATCAGATGTTTGTAAAGTAATTTCTCAGAGTAACGTCCGTGGTATACACTGAGGGCCGGATCTATCAAAGGTTTGCGTGTATAAAAACGTGAGCTATTTCACTGCGCACGCTGAAAAA
>NW_015151259.1:278501-279355 GCF_000732505.1 Cyprinodon variegatus | reverse complement strand
AAGCCCTTGTTTAAAAAAATTAATAAAAAAAAAACCTCTCAGGCCATCAAAGAACAGTAAGATTGCTTAGAGGGGACCTTTGCTAACTTATTAGTTGATTTTGGAATATGATTTGTTTTCGTGTGATTTTCTTTTAGAGTTTCAGGGTCAAGGAAGCCACTTTTTTAAACTTTAAAAAAAAAAAAAAAAAAGAATTTTTTTGTAGATTGTGTTTGTCTTTATCTAAAAAATAAATAATAATAAGTTAATGTAACTAGACAGTAGCAAACACCACCTGCACCTGGGTGAAAATTAAATTAAGGTAATCAGAAAAAAGCTCCCTTTGGTTAAACAAATCAATCAAATAACGATCGTCAAGATAAGGCCTCATCTCACCCAAACAACGCTTTTCATATTGCACAGTCCAACTGGAGAAAAAAATAAATAAAAAAAGCTTAACTCAAATATTAAAAGATTTTGTCCATCAATCCATCTTCTCCCGCTTTTTCCGCCAGGGTCGTGGTGGGGATTTAGTGAAAAACTTAATGCAGTAACTCAAAAATCTATGCTGTGTGGAATGTACCCACTTTCAGAATACAGCTTATATCGACAGCTTGTGTAACTTTAAATATGTTTCATACAAAACAACTCAGCATCTGGTCTATACGCTTGTTTAACCCAGGAAATTTTAACAAAATGTCAAGACCAGAGGGAAGATTCATGTTTTCGTGTTGGTAATGCAGTCCGAAATTGAGGCAGGTACACGAGAGTTTAGTAAAGAATGGAAGCACTTAGAAACCCAAATGTAGGAAGTACGATGAGATCAGAAGTAGAAACCAGCGATTAAAGGAATAGTACACCCAAAACATGATTAG
>NW_015151259.1:271135-275827 GCF_000732505.1 Cyprinodon variegatus | reverse complement strand
TCATGAGAAAAACCTGATTAGAATACGTTGGTAGAACGTAAGAGAGTTGTAGTGAGGAAAAGAAAACAGCCAGTGAAGCAGTGAGTGAACTGAAGCAGCCCTGCAAGGAAGAGTGGGATCACATCTCTCTGCAAAAAGGCGAAAAACTGATAAGGTCATGTTGATTCTTGCAAAAAAAAAAAATGGTTTCACACATGACTAAATTTGTGGATTTTACTTACAATTTCTAAAAATGATTGCAGGTTATGGTATTGTTTTTAAAATACATAAACATAAATACAACAAATGAGAAATCTCTAATGAATTTTGGTAATTTTAAACACAATTTAGCTTCAGATTATTAGAGACACAACATATTCCATAGGTTTGCTGTAAATGTAAACACTTACTGAGGTTGGTCACGTTTTTTCTTGTCCGTCAGGAACATTAAACTGTTTTAAGGTTATTAACAAATCCATCTCATAGTCTCAAAATTAACGTTTCCAACATCCCACAGAGTGATCTCTGTTACACATTTAAAAAAATGGTCAGATTTTATGTTTCTAAATACTAAAGATTATTTAAAAGTTATAATAAATGCTTCAGAGAATGAGGACATACAGTAGGTTAAGAGCTATAGTATTCCAAATAATAAAGATTAAACATCTAAATAATAAAGCAAATGTTCTTTTACTGATAATTTAATGCTGCTATGGTAAAACGTAACAGTAGGCAAAAAAGAAACCTTGATGCTAATTTTACTTTGAAGCTGTCACTTCAAGGTGAGAGCCAAAGCCTTATTATGAAGGCATAAAAGTTCAGAATGTAACCTGAGTGGGTTTAGATTCATCACTTGTTTATCTCTGATGTAGGAGTTTAGAAAAAATGTGATTCACAGACTTTTGACCCTGAGGAATTAAAATCCTCAAAGCAAGTTTTTTTTTTTTTTTTTTTTTAGGTTAAGACCGACACCAGACTAGTGCTGTTTTAAATCAGGTTGTTATCTCACATCTCCAGGTAAGGGGTTGTTGCCATAGTCCCGTCTCTCACCTCATGCTAACTTTGAAATCTAAATGCAAACATCTGTTTTGGCCTAAAGGTATTCTGCAATTGGCAGCTGTAGTTCTTGGACTTATTAGCCCTTTTTCCACTGCCACTCAAAAGCCTGGGGCTTATTTAAAGCTTTGCAAATTATGCTTTGCTTTTCCAGACAGAATTACCTGAATAATTTGCATTACCTGTGCTTTCTTTTCACATGGCTTTGGTCCCTCAAGCAACCAAAAACTTTGCTCCACTTGGTTAGGCTTTTGGAAGGGGTGGAGTAATTTGTGGATTGTCTGACTTCTCTTTTTTTTTAAAGGTATTGCAGAGGATTTTCTAGAATCTTTGAAAAGGCCCGCCCTCTCCACTTTTAAATAAATGTACATGCAAAACCCTGTACCTGCTCCTGAGAGGGGACGCCTATTAAAAGTATGCAAGAGCATGCACGAGCCCATTTCTCCATGTGCACGCTCTGTTTAAAAGTTTGTTGTTTGCATCGCTCATGCAAGCTTACTTTCCAAAAGATTATTTAGAATTTTTCCAGTATGTCAGATTCAACACCAGTAATTGAAAATGGGGACAAGCATGTAGGACCATGTACTATGGGCGGACTAAAAGGTACTGTACCTTTTAGTCCGCCCATCCCCATATCTTTAAACCACTGTTTTTTTTCGTTACACCCAATACACAAAACCACACTTAAGCACACACACGCACATCCCGTTTTTGCAGTTGTGTAATTTCTTAGACGTATGGTGGTGTAATGAACTCAATGGACCCAGAATTCGAGGCGAGACAGTGGGAAAGTTCAGCCCTGCGTTCCTGTTTGTTTATTTAAACAAATAGGAATGTGGGGCTGCTCATCAGCTGCGGGGCAAAACTCTGCAGGGATATGAAATCCAGGTCAGTGACTGGATTGTTGGGCTGATCACGACTAGTTTACTAAGGTGGTTAGTGGCATGAAACCCACAAACTGTCCCTTAGATATTGTTCCAGCCAAGTTTTTCAAGGAGGTTCTGAGCTCTGTTGGGCCGAGTCTGCTTGTTTTTAGCTCAGGGTCTGTTCCAGCTGCCTTCAAACCTGCTATGGTTCGGCCCCTCATAAAAAAAACGCATCTTGACCCCTCTGTACTCTCCAATTTTAGACCTGTCTCCCACTTGCCTTTTCTGTCTAAGGTTTTAGAAAAAGTTGTTTTTATTCAATTGCAGACATTTCTAGAAATCAATTCTGTTTTTGAGAAATTTCAGTCTGGTTTTAGACCCCGACATAGCACCGAGTCAGCACTGTTAAAGGTGCACAATGATATTGCCCTGTCTGTGGACGCTAGGAATCCTGCTGTGCTGGTACTGCTGGACCTCTCAGCAGCCTTTGAGACGGTCCACCATGCAGTCCTTGTATCTCGCCTAGAGCACATCGCCATCTGTGGCGCCGCTCTCCAGTGGTTTAGGTCATACCTAGCAAACAGGAGTTTCTCTGTGGTGATTGGTGACCACTGCTCCTCAAAGACATCGCTGCCCTGTGGGGTGCCACAGGGATCTATTCTCGGCCCTATTTTGTTTTCTTTATATATGCTACCTCTGGAATCAATAATAAAAAAACATAACCTGTCTTCACTTATATGCCGACGACTTGCAGATATATTTGCCCTTGAAACCAAATGAAAACACTGCATTTACTAAGCTACTGGACTGGACAGCTAGACTAGCCAAAATAAACATTCTGCACAAAACAAAGCAAGTGCGGTAAAAGCTCAAGAAAATGAAGCAGGACTACAAGAGGCTGTAGGACCAGAACAACCTCATTGAATCAGACCGCCACTGTAATTTGTGCTTATATGAAGGATATTGTTAAACAGGACTGGAACAAATTTGGTTAAAAATTAAAGATATTTCTTCTTTTTGTACACTTTTTGAGAAACATTCCTCATCGGATTAGAACTCAGAAGACAACATTTTCATCAGTCACTTTAAAGTAGGCTGTGGAAAACATTTAAAGTATAATAAGGGTCAAATCAAAGATATTTGTTTGCACTAAATTAGTTCGAAGAAAAACTCTTTAGAGGGGAGAAATCAAAACACGAACACTATTAAAGAAGGCTAGGAAGGTTTCACTTTTACTCTACTGGCTTTTACAATTTTGCATACTAATATAATAACAACTTGTATGATTATTCATGTGGAATAAGATATTTATTTGCCTCCTAATCATGAGGGACATTTCTGTGAGAGAATTTCAATAACCTCTCCAGTATTTCTGCTCTGGTCCTGCACTTTTACACACTAATAAACTCTAGATTGAACTGGGTTCCGTTTCCAATCTTACATGTGGGATGTAATTCAGTTACATCAAAATAAAAAAGTAACAGAGTCTAGTTTTAGGTATTCAAAGCACTTCTATTGACAAAATCTGGAGAACTGAATGAGTTTGAAGTATCAGTTCATTGAAACATAAATTGTTGTGGATGTTTACATCCCTGAATAAAGTGCTCAGAGATTAACTTAAGTTAAGAGGGAAGCCCTGCTTTATTTTTTTGTTTTTGTTGCTTACTTAGTTTGAGAGCAAGGTCACAGGAGATGTCTTTCGTTGCCTTAGATGCAGGTTATTACAGTGGCAAATGAGACATGATTTTTTTAGATGATCTGACCTTTTGTTTCAGGATAAAAAATGGACAGAGATATCAATAACTAGCATAATGAAAAGACATACACAGTATAACCTTGACTGAAAGTCGTCTGAAGGCCAATCAGTTCTTGAGCAGTTATTGCATTCACCAAGTATATCTGTCTTACATGACCATTTTCTCTGCGGAACACTTTTTCAAACAAGAGGCAGCAATTTTAGGGTACATGGAATTATGGAGAGAAATCATCTTTCTATATCTAATATTTTGTATTAGGCGCCATTTTTCCTTTTATTTGACTGGACTCTGCTCATCATCCATTGAAATACCTTGACTTAAGAAAGATTTTTTAGTATTTTCTATCACTATTTGTTTCAGTGTATATATCCGCCATGTTGGCTAGCCAATGTCCTGGAGTGACGTCACACTTCCGGCTGTTGTATGGGCAAAAAACCCCAGAACTGTCATGTTGGGCTAGAATATAACCTTAAATGTATAATTGGTAATTAACCTTTAATGAAAACAAAAAATAACAATGAAACTAGAAAAGCACTCAGAGCGCATGTCATGCTGGGGTCTAATCTTCTAACCCACATGCAGAAACACTCAAGAGACAGGAAAAAAAGTTAAAAGGTTTATTGACAATGTTTTCTGAGAAATGTGAACGGTGTCTTGGTTCGTCAGGCTGGTCACGGGAGGGAAGCAACTAGAGGAGGACAGATTGGTTAGAGTGGATCCAGGAAACTTGCTGTTTAACGACGGTTTGCGTTAATACCTGCTCAAGGGGTATTCTGACCGGCAGGGCGGGGGAACTTGAGGGTCCAGAGCAGGGGTCTGCAACCTTTCCTTTCCAAAGAGCCATTTAGCCCCGAATCCGACCAAGTAAAAGTTGTTTAGGGCCTCAAAATACTTGAAAAAAAAAAAAGACTTTAAAAAAAAAAGCCTATTTTTTTTTTATATCTTATATGGGAAATTAGTTGCCAACAAATTACGTATTTTTAGCTTTTAAAATAATATTAAACACATAAATTCCAAGCTAATTCAAAGAAAAA
>NW_015151259.1:267733-271092 GCF_000732505.1 Cyprinodon variegatus | reverse complement strand
GTTTCAGTGTATATATCCGCCATGTTGGCTAGCCAATGTCCTGGAGTGACGTCACACTTCCGGCTTTTGTATGGGCAAAAAAAACCCCCAGAACCATAAAAAAAGCATTTTTCTTCTTTAAAAAAATCTGTTTTTATGGTTCTAGTATCTGAATATCTAAAGACTTTAGTATCTATGGTAATGAACAACAGGAGAGCACTTTCAGTAAAACATTTCACCTCATCTTTAAGAGGAATAATGTGAACAGAATGGGTACCAAGCTTATGCCTGTTCCAATATTGCATCAGCTCTTTTGTATTTTATTCAATGAAACCTAATCTGTAGCTCTGATTACACCATTTTTTATAATCCAATGTCAGTTTTTATAAATGATATAATTTTGTATTTAAACAAACTCCAATTTCATAAGTAATGCAATACACCATGGAAAATGACAATTTCCAAGCATTATTATGGATTTCAAAAATTTTTTAGTTGCCTTTATTGTAATGCTTTTACCTAACATCACTTAGATACCCCCTTTGATGTGCTTTAGCATCAGAGAGTCCCTGATGAAGATGGATGTTTTTAGCACATTTTTTATTATATTAACCATGCCATAATGGTAAAAACATTTTCATTTTTTAAAACACAACACAGCCCTTTCTCGTCAGTCTTAAGAGTTTACCAATGGAGTCTACATGATGCATAGATGAATGAACCCTGTTCTGATAAAAACGGTGACTCATGGCCTGAAGGATTCCTTTTATTATTCTGCCCTTCACAGATCTTACCAAACTCCAGAGTCAAATCAATGTTTTATTTTAGCCAAAAAAAGATTGGAACACATTTTTTTTATATAGATGGTCGTGTTTTTCAAATTTCATACAAAACTTTCAGTTTTAAATATGAAGTTTTTATTGCAATTTTTTTTTTCTAAATAAAAATACTGCCCCAATTTAACTCCATAGAGGGACCTCTGGGCTCATTGCCATAGCAAACCTCTGCTGCTACCCCCAGCAGCAGCAGACTGCTCGGAGTTTAACATTTTAAGAGCAAAAAAAGAGAAAACTCTAAACACACACTGTGATTTAATTAGTATTACTGTATTTGTTGATTAATTTAAATGTGATGCATATTTTTACTCATGTTTTGCTCTACTTTGGATGATTCAAAAATTCGAAAATAAGAAAGTATTCATCAAATAGAGCATTTATGTGTTCTGAAGGCTACCTACATTTTCAGGCAATAAAACATATAATTTATTTCACAGGAAAGCACAAGCAATTCAGAAATAGTATTTCTGTGTTTTGTTTGATCATTAAAGTTTGTGATTTGCTTTTGTGGGTACCAAGATCCCTAATTAGAATAAAAGCAGAGTCTGTTTTAAAGTAGTGTTTTCTCCTGATCAATCTCCTAACAGCAGTAATTGATTAAATCTTGTGCCTAATTAATCCTGCTGAAATAGCGTGGCTGCTCATTAGAGAACAAAAAGTAATGAAGCAGAGTTTGCTGTCTGTTGATGATAACAACAGCATTGTGAAGTTCTCTGCAACCAGCATGACAGAGATTTGTCTCTAAGGGGTGGATCACACATTTCAAACAAAGATTGAACTTGCATGGTGTTGTAGCACAGTTGTTTTGCCGTAGAAGCTCCCTCCAGGTTTTCGGTCTTTTTGAAGTGAGTTTGCATGTTTCCTGCACTCATGCATGGATTATCTTTAGGTTTCTGGCTCCCTCTCACAATCCAAAAACAAGAGCCTGCTGACACTCTTCAAAAGACTGTATAAACAGATGGCCAAATGAGAAGAAATCAGGCTCTGTGCTGCTGGTACTGTTCTCATTGCAAGCTACCTAGCTTTTTTTTTTCTGCATCCTGTGACAATCTCGGCACTGGCTTAATCCCCAACTCGACACACCTGCTCACTCTACCCTGCCTGCTATTATCACTAATTGGTTACACCTCTATATATACCTCATCTGAATCTGTTCCCAGTGCCAGATCGTCTCAAACCAACGTTGAGTACCTTCCAGCATTTGAATCTTTTGCCTGCCTACCTGTTGCCTGACCTGTTTTCTGCCTTTTTTCACCGAGCCTGCCTGATCCCTTATCTGTTCCAGATCTGCCTCTGGATCCCCGCCTGTGTTCTGCCTTGGATTGTCTGCCTGTGAGCCTGAATCCCACTCAGTCAGTGAGTAACGAGTCAGCCTTTCCCCTCTGCTTCTCTGAACCTATCAGTTAACGGACCCTGGATCGGACCTGGATCTCTCTTCTGGATTGGCCCTCTGTACCTTTGCTTGGACCTGATCACTGGACGGACTGTCTCTGGAGCTCATCGGCCTCAGCAAACCATCCGCCGCTTCCACAAGTCCCTTCCTCTGAAGTACTCCCGCCCCGGACCCTACACGGAGCCAATCGCCATCTCTTAGAGCCAGTAACAGGTTAGTGATCCAGCCTCACTTCCTCTCTAGTTTTCCTGTTGCTGATCACTAACGTGTTGTCTCCGCCACAGGGGATTTCCTGCCTAAGAGCCGCCTGCCCGCTTCCTGTCCCACACACTCATAAATAAAATCCGTTGCATTCCACTGATCTATGAGTTGTTTTCCTGGGTCCAATTTCCTGTACGTTACACATCCTAGATCCATATCTCTTGATTCTCCAACTAGACCTGGTGCTGTTGTCCCCCTTGATGGCTTCTCAGACCTTCTTGAACAGTAATATCCTGAGCTCTCTTCATGGAATCCACCCACATGCCTGCCCTCATCTAATAACACCAACAAAGAGAGAAGACTAGAAAACAGCGCCTTAGTATATGAAATCAAGATAAGGGATAAATGGGAATGGTTGGGATTTCTGAGCCAATTTAAGGCCATATTTGGTTACAGATAAGTAGTTACACATAATTTACCTCACTGATTTATTCTGTGCAAATAGCCTTCATCCGACAGGTAGGCTTTAGGGCTCATGATGCTTCATGTATGGACATTGAGCACAGATAACGAGCCGCCCGTCTCACCGTCTGCTACATTTACACTCTGTGTGGCCTTCTCTCTGTTCTGGTCGGTTCTGTTCAGCACAAACATCAACCTAACACCAAACAACTTGAGGAAGTAGAAAACACAGCTGTTTATAACTTTATCAAATCTTCCTCATGCTGTTCCAGAGTGATAGTATTTTTTTTTTCTTGGAGTGTTTCTGCAATCTGTTGATCGTAGTGGATATTTAAGAGCTAAATCACGTGATGTCTATAGATGTTTACATTTTCAAACCCTCACCAGCAGGAGCTACTGCTGGCTCTCCATATTTTTCACGCACATCTGTCCTCATAGTTACAAACTTTGGCTACAAACCCACTGCAGGCCTTCATGCTCAATTCCGA
>NW_015151259.1:266590-266999 GCF_000732505.1 Cyprinodon variegatus | reverse complement strand
AAACTCAATCTTTTCAGGATGGTTAAAAATAAATAGTACTCTCCGCATTATCGACCAGGTTGAATTAATGCAACCTGGTCATTCACACACAGGTCGCATTTGAAAAGATCAGATACATATCGGATTCAGGACCACATAGCCAAGTGGTCTGAGTCGCATTGGAAAAAAACGTACCTGTGTTGTTTAGACTTCCATGAAAAGATCGGATCCATGTCGATATGGGCAAGAAAAATCTGAATTGGTTCACTTCAGGCTGCTGTGTGAATGTAGCCTTTGGGTACGTAAAGAGTCCATGCTGAGGGGCGTGGAAGTTCAAAATGATATATTTTGGCCGCGAGGGCCCTGTCAAGAGCAAAGCAAGCTCTACTCAAACCCATGCTATAAAACTCAATCAGCTGAGACCCCAAGA
>NW_015151259.1:263829-265944 GCF_000732505.1 Cyprinodon variegatus | reverse complement strand
TGAATAGTACAGTTAAACTTGAATTAGTTTGTGTTCATACAGACAACATATACCATTGATGTAGATAGTCTATGTTTGCATCTACTATTTTTACTTTGTGTCATGGTCTTCGTTCTGTTGTACTTTACTTTGCTCCTTGTTTTCTAGTTTTATTGGTTTAATTCCAGTGTTGTTGTAATTTCTAGATTTATGTTCTCATGTTTTTCTGTTGCCCTCTTGTGTGTGTTTTCCTTTCCCCTTGGCTCCCTTGTTATCTCCTCTCAAACTTGCTCCTTGTCAGCTCGTTAGCCCTCCCTTTGTCTCTGTCAGCCATGTGTGCTCTCCCTCTGCTCTCACTCTTTGTTGGTTCCTTGTTGTAGCTGGTCCTGTCATCTTTGTCGTCGTCTCACCTCGTCTCTCCCTGGCTCCTTGTATGTGTTTTCTCTTGATGTCTCCATGGTTCTGGTCTGTTATATTTTTAGTTGGATTTTTGGACTGCCTTTGTTAACCATTTTCATCATTAAAACTACAAGTATTCACCTTAGCCTCTCTGCCTCTGCATTTGGGTCCTCCAAACCACAACCAAAGCGTGACACTTTGAGCTTAAAATTTAAATTTCCGCTGAGTCCTTAGCCACATTAATCACAATAATCAAACACAGATTCACTGATTGACATTTAAGTGTGCCGCTGGTGTTACATTTTAATCTCATTACCCATCATCAATTTGACATGGCTAATGACCATCTTCCATCAAGCATGTGCACGCTAAAGAGATTTAGCTTAAAATGTGGTAAAAACAGGTTTAAACTAATATGAAATGTCAATCTATGAATTTGTGTTTCATTACTCTGGCTAGAGCCCACATGTGTACCACACAATAATAAAAGCTTCCAAACTGAAACCGAAATATAGAACTGAATGTTTAATAATAAAATCATATGAATCCAGCTTTAAACTATAAGACTTATTTTTAATTGATCAAACTGCTGCTTTTAATTTCAAATTGCAATATGCAGATTCATTCAGGGCAATTAAAATTTAGCCTATGATGCCACAGATTTCTACGTATGGAAAAAGTCAAGGTAACAGAACCTGGTTTTGTTCTCTTCTGTTTTTCTATCGCTGCCTCCTAGTTTTCAGAATCATCAAACTCAAACAGGTTAAAGGAATCTATAGAATTACCAATGTTTTTTCCACTCTCTGGCCATTATGGAATAGCATTTTAGATGGTGCAATAATTTAGAACAATTAGGCAACTTGAATTGAACTTACTTACCGGTATAGGTAGCCTAAAACCCATTTTACAGGATATTCTGAAGCCAGTACATGTAAAATATCCTCATGCAGTGGTTTGTGCAGATGGAACTGTGAGTTTGATGCCCCGGAAAAGCTAACTCTATGTAAATATTTTATTTAATACAAGCCAAATCTTTGATTGACTTTACTGAAGTGAACATCTTGTCAAGTTGTCGACGAAACAGAACTACTGCTGGTGCCTAAGAACAGCAGAAGGAAAGAGTAGCACATAAGAAATAGCGACCAGGAAAGATGAGCTGAGACTTACACAGGTAACATGGAAGTATCTTGTCACTGAAAAAGTGATCACAGAGATAACATGTCAAAATATAAACCTGGTGAGGTTCCTGTCATTCCACTTGTCAGATCAGTTTTTGATCATTGCAGTTTCATCTGTCGCTGTAAACATCACATCAGTTCCACCCATTCCTAAATACAACTGGGCTGAACTCTAAGGTGACACGTGAGAAGACTAGAGTGGAGATTTGAATTTAAGTCTTAATGTACCATGTTTACCAATGTCAGCAATGCTTTTTTTGTTAAGCTGATGTTAAAGTATAATCATTGTTCCAGATTAATTGCAAACAGATCAAAATCTTTTTACAATTATTCAAGAAGATATTGTCACATCATTAGGAAATGGGTATTTGTAAAATGCGTATTAAAAAGAATTAAATAACAGTGAAATTAAAAAGAGAACAATGTAAAAACAGTACATGTGTAAGACCTTTGATTATAACAGAATTATCAATTATAATTTAATTGACAATAGGTGCTTTAATAATCTAACAATTGCAATTAAAGATGCAATTCAGTAAAGCAGAATATCACAAAAAAA
>NW_015151259.1:259453-261502 GCF_000732505.1 Cyprinodon variegatus | reverse complement strand
TTTGTCTAACTTCCACCTTCTCCTTTTGAGCTTTTATTTTTCAACATTTCTCGACATCTCTATGGAAACCGTATTCTGCTACAGCATTTTAAATCACTATTGAAAACCGCTTGCACAGAGAATTGTAACTGTTATTCTAGAGTCTAGTTTATGACTGATTTTATTATGTTGTCCTGTGTTTTTATAGGTCTTACTGTACTGCTGCCTCTTGGCCAGGTCTCCCTCGAAAAAGAGATTTTATCTCAAGAGCCTTCCTGGTAAAATAAAGGTTAAATAAAATAAAATAAAAAAAACCTTGCTTTGAGGTGCTCAAAGAGATTGAAAAAAAAAAAAAAAGAATGTTCGAGGACACTTTGTAGAGCTACTGGAAGATGGATCAAGCACTATTGTTACTGTAGCAGTGGGTTGAGAGTAATGATTCAGGACAATCAACAGCCCATTTTATGTGACTCTCATGCACCGATAAATCAAGCACACCCTTTTACAGGTAAGTATGTAAATGGAGCAAATCACCTATAATACAATATTTTACAGCAGATATTATGACACAAAGATTAGTTTTTTTGGGGACGAGTCTAATTAAGGCATTAAATCTGTTGGGATCTGGAGGTCTGTCCACTTTCTCCACCAGAGGGCGTACGAGATCTCCTGGAGCCGGAGCTGATTGCACCACCTGTCGCTCATCTGCTCATCAGGAGATCCGTATTTAAGGAGGCGGAGGACTTCTCTCCAGTGCCAGAGTGTTTGCCAGTAACGGTTAGCAAGCCTGAGCCAACCTGCCTGTCTGAATCTCTGACTCCCTGAAAACCTGATCTGTTTTTCTCCTCTCTGCTTCCTAGATTTAAACCTGCCTGAAATCTGAAACTCTGAAGAGTTTTCTCTGCCGGTGACCTGCCTGTCCGTTCTCAGAAGAACTCTGGAGAATTATTCCTGTCTAAGATCTGCCTGCCCACTCTCAGAAGACACTGGAAGGAAACTCAAATCTGTGATCTGCCAGCACTCAAATTAAGCTCTGCCTCCGCCTAGCCCTCAGCCTGCCGACAACCTCTGGACCCTCAAGGTTCCCCCCCTCTGCCGCTCTGCTCAACTCCAGAACAGGTACAGCCCTGTACACTCTCATCCAGCTAATTCCTGGACCTCCACTAACTCCTCTGTCCCCCTCTGCAGTGAACCCACTCGTGACCAGTCCTGGATCTGATTTTTCTGTGTGCTTTTCAGAACCCACTCGTGACCAAACGAGTTCCCCTCTGGACCTGTTCATTTATTATGTTCAAACTTATCAATAAATCTTTGAACTTTTCTCCTGCCTCTGAGTGTTCTGCATGTGGGTTAGACGCCTTAAACCAAACGACAAAATCTTCTTTGCCACTTATGCCAAATCTTAAATTGGGCCTGGCATCCCTTATATTACATTCATGTTAAAAAAAGAATCTTTGCACTATGGTCAAAATGGAGCCATGGCTGCACATACTAAGTACTTATCCAGGGACTGCTTTGGATTTATTGACCAGATTGGACACTGGCAGTAAACAGGTAAGTATGTATTTGCCAACTTGTGCAAAACACCTGCTGCAGTATCAGCTATTACTGAGATAGGGATAATATAAAATGGAATAAAAATAGCAACAGCCTAAAGTGTGGGTCCCTGTGCGTGTTTGATGGCATGTGGGTTTGTGTTACCTGAATTAAACCCTAGAGTCAGACACAAACACTCTGCTGCTGCCATAAATGTGTTTTGATTTCTGTTCTAAAAATGTGTTTTGCAGAAGAGGGAACTAAAGAAAGATTGATGATGAGGACATGTTGGTCAGAAGGCAGACATTTTCAAAATTGTTGTTCTACAGCATTTTACAGTCTGTAAAAAATATATAGATTCTTCGATCTTATTTCGTTTGTACCTTTTTTGATTTCATTTCATAGTTAATTATTTTTCTATCTTGTATTAAATATCTTTTAAAATTACATAATAATCTGATCAAACTATTTTATTCTCCCCAAGAATAGTGCTAAACTTAAGCTTGTCTCTATATTAGCAATTTTATTATTGTT
>NW_015151259.1:257501-259079 GCF_000732505.1 Cyprinodon variegatus | reverse complement strand
CTGCTATAAACTTTTTTTCACTTTCTGATAACTCTCAAGGCCTTAGGTACTTTGTGAATAACATTTTATGATATCAAATGACACAATATGAAATATTATAATTTAAAAAAGTATTCTAAGAAAATTACGAAAACTAAAAAATCTGAAAATCTCAGGGAAAACACACAAAACAAGAATGAGGGACCAGCATGCAGTGACTGAACATGAGGTGTATAAATGGGAAACTGAACAAAGACCAGGCTAATTAGCAGATAAGGAGCAGGTGTAGACAGAGGAGGCTAGAAGGGAGCTATGAAATAAAAAAAAAAGAGACTGACACAAGTGAGTAACAGATGGCAAACACCTTAGAATTAAAATACAATAAAAAATAACTAGAATAACACAATATGGAAATGAAACTAGAAAACACAGAAAAAACATGATTCAAAGTATAACTGAAAGCTCAAAAAGCTTAAACAGAACCAAAAAAAGCAGTCTGTCACAGTGGGGGGCGGAGGTTTGACAGGACCCAAATGCAGACACAATAGCTTGAGGTGATGACTTGAATGTTTTAATGACAAAAGTCTAAGAGAAGCAAAAATCCAAAAAATAAAAAAGCCACAAAAATCCAAAAAATCCTCAAAACCAAGAAAACTTGGGAACTTTTCAGGTTGATGATGGAGTCAAGATCAACTCCCAGACCTACTACTAGTTTCTGGAAGACACCTTCTTCAAACCGTGGTACAAGAAGAATTCGCCATCATTAAAAAAAAACATGATATTCATGCGGGACAATGCTCCGTCACACGCATCAAAATATACCACAGCGTGGCTGGCCAGAAAAAGTCTAAAAGGCCCCCTTGTTCACCTGATCTGAACCCCATGGAGAACCTGTGGTCCTTCATGAAATGTGAGATCTACAGGGAGAGAAACGGTCCACCTCTCTGAATAGTGTCTGGGAGGCTGTGATGGCTGCTGCACGCAATGTGGATCACAAACGGATCAAGACACTGACAGAATCTATGGATGGAAGGCTCTGGTGAAGCAAGGTGGCTATATTGGTCAATGATTTTTTTTTTTTTTGAATATCGCAAATGTTTATTTCTGAATTTTGAGTTGTTATATTGGTTTACCTGGTCAAAATAAACACTGGAGATGGGTATATATTTGATTTTTATTACATTGCCTAATAATTCTGCACAGTAATATTTACCTGTACACAAAGTAATCCTCATAAAAATGCCAAATAAGAAAAAAACACACAAAAAAACATCAATTACAAAAATATGAAACTTATATATTAAGGAGTCTTTTGGGTTGATTGAGAACATAATTGTGGCCCAATAATAAAAATAACCCTTCCATCTCACTGGAAGGAGAACCAAAGGCATATTTTAATAAAGTATCTAGTGACTGTGTAACCATCTGATTATGCAAGAGAACCTTTGATGTGCATTAAACACTTAATTGCTCGGTTCTAGCTTAAGATTAAGAACACTTCTGCATATCACCTTTCGAATTTAGGCCCCGTCCACACGAAGTCAAACCCTGGCCTAAACGCACAAATTTTTCACCAAACCAGCCTCTCATCCATACGAA
>NW_015151259.1:255015-256419 GCF_000732505.1 Cyprinodon variegatus | reverse complement strand
AATATTAGTGCGCATGCCCAACATTTCGTCGCATATTTTTGCTTTGGCACCACAGCGCCACTTACAGGCCTGGCATACATTTCGCAGCGTTTTCATGCATTCGTGTGGACGATCACATTTATTTTACGTCTCCGTCTTTACGACAAACGTTCTGGAGAATATTAGCGTTTCGTGTTCATTTTGACTTCGTGTGGACGGGGCCTTAGATTCTCCTGAAGCATCATGAGCACTAGCCATGAATGATCCAAAGTCACATACAGAACGGGTCTTCCTTTCTTCGATTAGAGATGGCCTTCATCCTGCTTAAAAATAAAATTGGATAAATAGATAAAACCTTTTCAAACCTCAGATGCATATACACAGGTATACAAACAATCCCTGCACTCTGCTGCACGATAACCTGCTAATCACACAAAAATACCACGGTTTTTCAAATACCTTTATAACTTTTACTGTCAATAAATAAAAACATGCTGTGAACCTAAGAGTCCGTTGGCCCCACTATGCATGGGATTCATACATCAAAGAGATCCAGTGAAAACAATTCTAAGATGTGTAGGTTGGGTTGTTTATATTTATCTGCATGTCTGTAGGTGTGAAGGAGGCCATGTATCTTTGAGGTATGATTAACTAATAGCGAGTAAGTCTGAGAAGTAAATGTAGCCTATTTTTCAGCCTGACAACTAAACTGAAGGTTTAATGTATTGGTAGAACTCAGCAGTGCAGGGAGGCCTTCATTTATTTTGAAAACTATAAAAAAAAAGCACAGCATGAATGCAAGTGCAGATAAACATTAAAGCTCAAACAAAAAATCATGTACATTTAATATTTTGCTCTAAAACTAAGTCAATTTTAAATTAAAGGTGCATGGTTCAAGATTAACAAGATTTTTTTCCCCCTACACATCTCCTTATGATTACTCAACATGTTTATATAGCAGCAGCCACAACAAGCTCTTTTAGTCAGTTTGTTGAGAGAGTGATTTGGCCTGAACTCTCGGAATATGTGCATGGTTGTGACACGTTTGGACTAGGGCCAGTGATCGCGCAGTGAGAGAGCATGGCCATTTTTGAAGAACAATCAAGTCCAAAAAAACAATGCACCTCAAACCCCATCACAGACACCAGACAAGAGTAATAAAATAAAAAATCTGTCCAGTGTTGCGGAGACACCTAATTCGAAATCTAATAAAATAAGCCTAAATTTTGGGGCAGTTTTTAACAAGAAAGGGGCTTAGATCTGCCATGGGGATGAAATTTGAACCACAACTGTTCTAACCTGACTCCGCCAGATGGATTTGCTCCGCATATTCATCTGGAAACCTTCCGTTGAAGTAATTTTGGGAAGGGGCGAAAATACTGGTTAGCTGATTGGCCTATGTTGGTGATAGACGGGCCAAATAAA
>NW_015151259.1:251039-251913 GCF_000732505.1 Cyprinodon variegatus | reverse complement strand
ACCCACATGCAGAACATTCAGAGGCTGGGAAAAAGTTCACAATGTTTATTTGAAAACTGATCACAATAAAGAACAATGGTTCTGGGATAAACAGGGTCCGGGTCTGGTCACGACTGGTTTCCACTGCAGAGAGGGACAGATTGGTTAGCAGTCTTTCAGTGAACTTGCAGGTTGAGTGTTTGCAGGTCTATACCTGATCGGAGATTGAGCAGAGCGGTAGAAGGGGGGAACCGGGAGGGTCCAGAGGCCCAAGGCAGGCAGAGGGCTAGGCAGAGGCAGGGCTAAGTGGTTACTCTTACAGAGCAGGTTCAGAGCTTCTCTCTCAGCTCTTTCTGAGAGCGGGCAGGCAGGTATCAGACAGATTCGGTTTTCCAGGGTTCTTCTGAGAACAGACTGCTTGGTTTCACGCTTGAGAAGCTCTTCCAGGTTTCAGATTTTCAGGCAGGTTCTTCCTGAGAAGCAGAGAGGACAAAAACAGATTAGGTTCAGGCTTCAAGGGAGTCAGAGAATCAGACAGGCAGGTTGGCTCAGGTTTGCTAACCATAACTGGCAAAACACTCTGGCGTCGGAGTGTTGCTCTGCCCCTCCTTATATTCTCCTGATGAGCTCATGAGCCGCAGGTGTGGTGGTCAGCTTCAGCTCCAGGAGACCTAGAACGCTCTCTGCTGGAGAAAGGTGGACAGACCTCCAGATCTCAACACAAACAAAACGTGAGAGGACGTTTAACGATGCAGTATTCACATATAGAAAAAAGGTCAAAGTTTACCTGATCTCGGCATTATGAACTTTTTCCAGCTTTCCAGTCGGAATTTCAACATGAATGGCTGTTCATGTGCAATTTTAAAATCATCCATCCATCTTCCTCCTCTTATCC
>NW_015151259.1:247764-249159 GCF_000732505.1 Cyprinodon variegatus | reverse complement strand
ATCCAGGGTCAGGTCGCGAGGGTAGCAGCGTCAGCAGGGAGGCCCGGACTCCCATCTCCCCAGCCACCCAAGGCGTTCCCAGGCCAGCCAACAAACAGTCCCTCCAGCATGTCATGGGTTTCCCCCTGGTCCTCTTCCCGATGGGATGTGCTGACCGTGAATTTTGATGTCAGTTTGTAGTATATACAGACATAAATTGGAATCAGAGCTTTACAGAATGCCTTAATGAAAAGATAACCAATGCAAAATGTTTGTTTTCTACTTTTTGGTTCAGTTTGGTGTAATCTGGGACCTAAAGTTATGAATAAAATGAATTATTATTATTATAAAATATATTATTATTAAAATAGAAAAGATGGTTTAATGTAAAGTAGTATACATTTATCAAAACTGCTGAAAACTACCCTAAAAGTGGCAGCAGTACGCAGTGCGGTTGTTTAGTTGTTTTTATAAAGTGAAAGAGACAATAGCTGTGTTCAGGGATGGACCTGGATGAGACAGATGGGTTGTTGTTTAGGTAGCTAAAATCCTAAATTGCAGAATGATTTCCACTCATTCCCCTGGCTGTATTTCCTCTGCTTAAAAAGCTGCCAGCAAATAACTACCCCACTCCTCTGTGGTTTGGTCTGCACTGATAGATTTTATTTTGTGCTTTAAAGCCTGGCTTGGAATAAAAATATTTCTCAAAGCAATAAAAGTGTTTGCAGAGTTGTGAGAATAGCTTTGAAGGAGCAAAAATCTTCAACGTTTTAAATGCACATTGGTGAAAAATGACAGAAAATATGAACACTCTGTTTTTTAAATGTTACACCCAGCAGAAACTCGAGACTGTTAAAGATGCAATTTAGGTGACATTTAAGGAATATAAACAGCACTAATGGTTTAGGAACCATGCTGGTTATCCTGGCAAAGGCTTAGTGTTTCTTCTTACAAAACCTTGCAGTTCTGCATTATTTAACCTCAAATGCAAACTGTGGCATTTTTGCTATGAAGCAGCAGAAAATAATGACACTTGCAGACCAGACAGGACATTAAAGAGCAGGAACATCAACTGGTCCTCCTGCTAGGCAGATAAAGAGAGAGGAGCTATGAAAATGCTATGACAATATAAGATAATCAGTGCAGAATGTCTTTCAATGTTATAGAAAATAAATACATGTTGCATTACTTCTTAGGCACACAGCTATATATATATATATATATATATATATATATATAGAGAGAGAGAGAGAGAGAGAGAGAGAGAGAGAGAGAGAGAGGGAGAGAGAGAGAGAGTTTTTTTTTATCAGAATCCTGCTTTTCTATAATTTTTTACTCAAATTTAGGGATGCACAATATTGGGATTTTGGCCGATATCCGATATGCCGATATTTTAAAACTCATGTAGCCGATAAC
>NW_015151259.1:245063-247076 GCF_000732505.1 Cyprinodon variegatus | reverse complement strand
AGTACCCAGAGAGAACCCACGCATGCTCAGGGAGAACATGAAAACACCATGCAGAAATAATACCAATGAAAAATATAAACCTAATTGTAAATGAACAGGTGTGCAACACAAAGGATAGAAAAGTAAAATGTGTGGAGAGATATGACCATTGAGTAAATAGATTTGAAAATAAAGATCCATTAAAGTCGCAAAGGCCCAGAACACTAGGTCAAAGAAAAATGATGCAGTGGGAGGCTAAAAGCCCAGTGAAGCAGTTCTCTGCACATAATGCAAGAGAGAGACAGCACAGAAATAAGACTATTTTGTGAAGAGAACACATACAGCAAGAAAACATTTTGAGGAAGTGCATGTATTTCCATACCTGCTATTTCTACTACAGCAGATTTAGAGTGAAAGGTTTTGGGTTTTATATTGAGCAATTTGGATTGATTTTTCTATAGGCTGTAGTCCCAATTTGACAAGAATCATCCTTTTTTTTTTCCGGCCACAAAATGAGGTCAGTAAAGTAAAAACTGTTAGGTGTTGGCAGCATTGCCTGTAGTTTTTTTCCTACAGACAATCCTAAAACAATGACATCAATGAAGGGGCAGTGTTCACCTAGTGGTTTGAGTGGTGCGCTTGTACTTTGAGACCCACTGCTCCAAGGGGATCAGGTGAATTTTTCCAATTTGAGATCCATCCATCCATCCATTATCTGACACGCTTGTCCCAATTGGGGTAATGAGAGTGGTGCCTATCTCCAGCAGTCAATGAACAGGTCGCCAGCCTATCGCAGGGCAACACAGAGACAAACAACCATTTAATTCACAAGTCAATTAACCTAACAGTCATGTTTTTTTGACTGTGGGAGGAAGCCACATGCTAAGGCAGAACATGCAAACTCCATGCAGAAAGACGCTGGGCCAGGAACTGAACCCAGAACCTCCTTGCTGCAAGGCAGCAGTGCTACCCATTGCCCCACTGAACAGCCCTCGATGTGAGATCAAAAAGTTAAAATTTAATTATTATCCATCCATCCGATTATCTGAGCTTTTTTAAATCTTTCTTTAGGTAATTTGTCTTAATGTGGCTTAAAATAAAATTCAGATTTGTGACATGAAGTGAAATCATAACTGATCTGCTGTCTTTTACATAGCAGTGCAATTGCATCATGCTGTTGGTCTCATCTCTCTGCTCTGTCTTGCCCCTGTCAAGTCTTTCCAATGTGAGTAATGACTGTCTCACTCCTGGCTTTATTTATGCAAAAAGTAAAATGTGAAAGTTTGCTGATGAAGATTCTCAGTCATCCAGGTCAGAGTCGTTCCAACAAAAAACACCGGACTTTGTTTTCTAAGTTTGAAGACATTTCGCCTCCCATTTTGATTGATTGATTGATTGACTTTAGTGATCTCACAGTAGAGAAATTTACCTGTTATATCAGCTCAAATAATCAAAATAGAAGAAGGTGCCAAGGGAAGAAAAAGGTGCATGGGATTAATACATTATATAAGTGTGTCCACGTATGACAGCTTTTTTTTTTGTAGGATTATTATACAGGGTTATTGCATAGTGTGTTTACAAGGGTATTTATAAATATATAGTTATTATAATGGGTGTCAAATATAGAGAAACAGGTTATTTCACTGAGTATCAAATGGAAAATTGAACATTATACTCTGCACACATTGTTGCCGTTGTAGTGTCTCATTGTAGAGTCTGGTTGCAGTAGGCATGAATGACCTGCGTTGTCTTTTTACTTACAGGTTATACAAGTCTTTCACTAAAGGAGCTGTTTAGCTCCTCTACAGACTGGTACAGAGGGTGGAAGGTGTTGTCCATGATGGATGTAAGCTTTCTCAATTCAAATGTCTGGCTTAGTGTTGAGCACCAAACTAAGGCCTTGTTATGTCTTAGAAAACATATAAATTGACAAATGGGGAGTCGTTTTGCAGGCCAACAACGACTTCAAAGACTTCCCATTATTAAGGGGTGGACCTGTTTTTTTTTTTAGTTTTGTTTTTTATGGTTCAATTT
>NW_015151259.1:242565-244226 GCF_000732505.1 Cyprinodon variegatus | reverse complement strand
GATAATATGCACTTGAAATAAGACAATGCAATTGTGTTTTCTTATTTTAAGTGTAAATTGTCTTGTTTCATTGGCAAAATGTCTCTTTTATCTCCTGTCCAAGAAAAAATGCACTTATTTTAAGAAAAATGACTTATCTAGATTTTTATTTTTTCCAATGCAAAACAAACATGCAGACCATTTGGTCTCCCTTGAATGAACTCACCTTTAGTTTATGAGGTCAGATATGTGTTACTATCCTCCCCTTCTTAATTTTCCATTTAACCATCTTCATAGCTTAGTTCTCTGTGTGTTAATTATTCACCTTCTTCTAAATTGCTAACCCGCAGGCCTTATTTAGCTCCACCAATGTCACTATCCTTTCTTTTCTTTGTATTCAAGCTCTCTGGTTATCGTTGCACATTACTTGTTCCTGTTATTGTATGTCTTAATTGAAATCTACAACATGCAGATTCAAGCTGCATTGCTTTTTTGTGTCAATGTCAACCTCTATATTATGAAAGTAATTATATAATCTAAAAACAATAAAAAAAATGTAAAACCCTCCTACATCATCAATGTATCTTAAGCATCTAATTTAAGAAAATATGTGCAGAACCTGTAAAAACTATATCAAAAATGAAAAGTAAAATGATAAAAGTAAAAAACAGGCATGTTTGTGTCAATCTGAAGAAATATTCATTACTTCACAGACTAAAAGGAGCTGCACTTACTCAGTTTCCTCTCTGCTTTTGGCTTTGTAGCTGAGACGAATCCTTTATCTAATAATATTACAACGTTTCTCAGTATCCAATTAAAAACACTCAGACTTCAGAGGATGAGGACTAGCGCTTAAAGGTCAGCGGTAAATAACAGAGACTACTGACAGGGACTAAAAGTCAAATGATATCCAAGCTGCTGTCCTGCTCTGGAGCAAATAATCACACACAGGAAGAAAAAAAAAGAAAAACAGGAGAACCTAATGATTCATGCCTAAATGAAACTGGCTTCTCGGAGAATCATTTACAAAGCAGGATTATGTAAAAGTTAACCCTGGAATGTAATAAAAACAATTTCAGAAAAGAGAAAGTTGGAAAAGAAGAAAACCAAAGCGAGGACATCAATCCAGTTATTCATCTCATTCCACTCAGCGAGGATCACTTTTTCAAACTTCTCAGTGACAGATTATTCATCCCTTCACCTGAATGAAGGGCAACGCGAGGCTCAGTAGCCACCCCTCCCATTCTCTGGCTGGGCTCCAGCTTCGGGATTGGAATCTCTCTGGAATAAAGCAGCAGCATGAGCTTTCTTTTTAATGGCAGGAGGGAGATCTGCAGACACTCACTCAGCATTAGTGCCTCTGCAGTACAGCGTCACTCAGCAACACGACAGCAAGGTTATTTTTTTTACAGATGAATACTCAGTAAATCTAAAATATGATTTTTTTTTATTTATGTACTGGAACTTACAACCTAAGGATACATTATGCTGGTGAAGATTCTCAGTCATCCAGGTCATAGTCATTCCAAAAAAAAAAAGCGTTTTTTTAATTCAAAATGTCAGAAATAGCATTTAGTTTGTAGCTTTATACAGCAGCCCAACAAAGCTCTGTTTTGGCTTAGAAAACATGGAGATTGAAACAGACGAATGGGTCCACCCTTTGTAATGGGGGTCTTTAGCGT
>NW_015151259.1:239401-241014 GCF_000732505.1 Cyprinodon variegatus | reverse complement strand
TAGTGTGCATAACTTTTCGTATGATTTCATACAAACTGATAATGAGAATATGTTGAAAAATTCTGTTAAGATTTTGTGTGATAAACTATTGGAAATATGGCTCACATATGTAATTAGCCAGCTTAAATGAATATAATCTTGGATTTGGACTTTAGCTAGGCCATTTTGCCACACAACTATATTTTGATCTTAAGGGCTGCTTATCCTCCCGCAGCAGAGTGTCGCAGATATTTTTGATTTATAGCCAATATTGAAGCGTGGTCTGCACTATGTTATTCCACGCCTCTACGCAAGAGGGACAATCAGGAACTAGCTGTGGGTCTAGATACAGCCGAGGTGGTGAGGAAGTGGGGCCAAGTTTGTGCGACAACAGAGGGACATGAGGGGGAAAAAGAGTGGGGATTCAGGTGAAAAAAGGGTCCCAGCGTTCTCATCTTCATGAGTCGTTTTCTACGATGGCGGTCATACAAACAAAATAAGCCGGTAATGTACAAAACAGGAAATACGCTCAGTGTAGAGGGGATGCAATGACCAATCAGAGGCCTTCTGTCTGCGGTCACCTACAATTTTGGAGAGGTGCAGCAGAGTGTCTGAGGAAGGGGGGAGGGACACATTTGCGTTCACCGTGACTCACAGGCAGACAACCTGGTTTCTGAGTATAATCAGCCTTTAGCCGTTCTGTTGTAAGTTTATACTTGTATGCTTTTTCACATTATGTTGCTGCAAGATCAACCTTCTCAAAGGTTTGAATTAATCATTCCTTTTCCCATCATCTAAAATCAACTTCCATGTCCCTCCTAAAAATAGTTGACATTAGTGTAAAGATGCTACTGTGTGTTGAGCTTTATAGGCAGTGTTGAGTGTAATACCACACATAATCATAGTACGACAGTCCACAGTGGCATTGTTTGTTTTTTGACCTCTGATGAGCAGAAGCTGATTTAAAGTGAAGTACATTTGTATAAAACAGTGCATCGCATTGATTCTTGTGTTCCCTTCTTTGCAATAGCAAAAAAACAAACAAGACAAATAATAAAAAGCTTAAGAAGCAAAGAGTGTTTAAAGATGGACGCCCCATGAATCGAGTCAATATTAAAAATATTTCCCAAATCTGTTGTTTGATGCTGTGTCTTTTAAGCCTATTAAATATTATTATTAAATATTAAAGAGCAACTGTCACCACTGCGTTATCTGTGTCTGATCGCTCCCCATAACAACAGAGCTGCTACAAACCCTAAAGCAGTCCGGGTAACAAGACATAGTGAAGTTATTTTCCACAAATCCATGGGTAGATCTGTGACCATAACTCACAGCAAAAACCTTCTTTCTGCAGGTCACGGTGAAATCAAATAGAGAAGTAAACTTTATAACATAATACAGATCTTTATCTCTTGGGGAAAAGGGAAATATATAAAAGGAATTGAACCTTTACTGAGTTGATTCTTACTGTTATGTGTTTACTGGGGTTTATCCACATAACAGCTAAATCATCTGAACCAAAAGAAGAAAATAGCAGAATAACACTGAAAAACATGTCTTTTTTTTTCACAAAAGAAAATTATCAATGCCTACAGTTAATAGAGCTACAGTTGCTTGGTTAAATTAAAAACAAG
>NW_015151259.1:236493-238833 GCF_000732505.1 Cyprinodon variegatus | reverse complement strand
TTTACAAGAATAAATCTCAGAATTTAGGTCCTCTCCAAGGGCTTCTCATAATGTTGGGACATGAAGCGAAAGCAGGATCAAAATTCCAGTCCTCGGTCTCTACGTCTTTGCCCATATGATTATAATAATAACTAGAAAAAGCTGTTTCTGAGAAACAACAAAGTGGGAATGCTTTTTTTTCTGCTGAATGAAAAAGGAAAAATTAGCTAAAGAAAATGAATAATGGAAAAAAGCAGAAATTAATGGAAGAACTTATGAAAATGTAGTAGGAAGTAATCAGAAGTGATAGGAAGTAATCAGAAATTTCAAACTGTAGAACACAATTGAATTATCTGAAGATGTTGTAGGGTAGAATATTTGACAGAACAATGGCATAAAAAGACTCATCTTAAAAGCTGCACAGCCAAACCATACATGGTATTAAAAAAAAAACCTTCAATGTGAGCACAAGGAGGGTCTGATGATAATATCTCACAAGTTTCTAGAAAATTCCAAAAGAAATTTTGAAAGGGGGGGCACCTACTGCCCGCTTGGGGAACCCGACCAATAGGGCCCATACAAGTGATATTGGGGCTCCCCAGACTGATCTCTTACGTCTTTGAGGACTCCCAAAGGACAGAGTAAAGGCAAGCCCATTAGCACAGAGAGCTGTATGCCACTTTGGCTGAAAGCTGTGATATAGACGTACGCAACGTCTGACACACAAGGGCCATATGGGTTGTCCATAGAGCATTGTAGTGATGAAAGCACCGTTGGCATGCTTAGGCTGCATGTTACGAGGTTAGCAGAGGCTTTATTACAGTGGAAATGTTAGAACTTTATTAAGAAAAGTGCACTGAGGTGTGTTGTCAACAGGCCTCGGTAGTGTAATTTGAAGAAATTGGTTGAGTTTGGGTCATAGCTACGAGCCATATGGCACAATGATCAGTGTATTCTCATTATCAGTTCGTATGAAATCGTACGAAAAGTTATGCACAGTAATTTCGTATGTTTCTGACGTTTTTTTCGTCGTATTTCTTCGTATTTTTACGTCTTGCCTCAAGACAAGATATCCTTGCTCATCTTACGCACCATTCAATAACATAGAATTTAACATACAATAAACCCTAACCCTGCACCTAACCCTAACCCTAAGATTCATAACAGCAAGCAACCTAGTTAGAGACATCAAGAAGTAATTATTGCACTGTTTTTCCTATCCGTCCGCGGATCTGCTTTTTTCGTTTGTCTGGCTGCGCATGCGCACTGATCTGTTTTTTCGATGAAAAACGTCAAAAACGTACGAAATACTGTGCATAACTTTCGTACAATTTCATACGAACTGATAATGAGAATATATTGCAATGATTGAGTGCGCTTAAGGAAGAGGATTTTATTTTGTAGAGTCCCTGTAGTCTTATTTTGAAAGTCTACCATGGATGTGTGTCAAGGGAAGGGTCATGCCCAGCAGTGATATAGATTCCATTTCCAAATGTGAAATCACTGGTTTTCCATTTTAAAGGTCTATCAGGAATTCATAAGCATTCCCACTTGATGAGTTCAGGCACTTAGGTGGCCATGACAGAGGGTTGATTTGGTTACAGGTAGTGTTGCACCGATACCGATACCAGTATTGGACGGGGCCCCGATGCTGCCCTAAAATGGTGGTATCGGTATCGGCGAATACCAACAAATAGAGCACCGATACCATTTTGAGAGTTTATTCAACTATTGTCACCCACTCCTGGTAGGCAATAAAAAGTTCTACTGGATTCACTTTGTAATAGATTTTTTCCTGCTTCACAAAGGTAGGCAGCAGGCAATTATTTTACATTATTATGGTATCGGTATCGGCCAATACTGCACAGCCAGGTATCGGTATCGGGGCCAAAAAATGGCATCGGCGCAACACTAGTTACAGATGAACCATTTTTGCATTGCATTGACCAAACACTCTAGATAATTTTTCTGTATAAAAGATCAAAGGAGGACGCTTTTCAGTCCACCAGTTTTTGTTCTATAAAAATTACCTGGGAGCTCATTTATAAAGCTTCCATACACAAAATACAGGGCTTGAAACCTGCATATGCTGACTTTCACGTAAAAAACAAACTTGGTTTGTATGGTCTGTCACATCAAAGCTGGTACCTAAGGTGGGAAGTAAAGCCTGATTGCATCATAATTTGGCTGCTTCTGGACCATGTTCTGCTTTCAGCACCTTTTTCAAGACATATTGGTAAACAACAGACCTGCGACAGCTTGCATAATTCAAGATTCATAAAACCAACCATTTTCTGTTTGGCGTATGTACACTTTTAATCAGAGATGGGAAGTAACGAAGTACAAATACTTCGTTACTGT
>NW_015151259.1:234182-235740 GCF_000732505.1 Cyprinodon variegatus | reverse complement strand
TAACACAAGTATCTGTACTTTTACTCAAGTATGGAAAGTGAGTACTTTTGCCATCTCTGCTCTTAATATGGATCCTATGCAATGGTTTATTTATAAGACCCCTGGTATTTAACCTCTTGCTTTTAAGCATTCACAACACCATTCACCCTGAATCCATGCATGAAAATGTTTTGAAAGCATGAGCCATTTGGCTTTAAAAGCATTGCTTGAGGCTTTACAATTCTTATTTAATCAGTTGATGATTTTGCAAAAAAAAAAAATCTGCCTGCATTTAAAAACTTTTTGCCAAAGTAGAAAAGAAAAACTCTGTCTGTTTTCATGCTGAATATGGACTGCTAAAATATGAAGATGTGCCAATCCTATACCAACAAAAAATGGCATTGATTATCTTCATGAAAGCGGCAAGTAAGAATTTTAGAGTGTAAATCCGGTATAACAAGGTTTTCTTGGCCTTCAGAAGATAATCAGTGCTCACAAAATCTCTCCTCTATACTAAACAGCTGCCATTATCCATGATTATCCTTTTCCACACTGAGAATATGCCTTTCAACGCATTTAGCCTTGGCAGCCTCAAGATACTTTTCTTTGCTTTAGTTCTATAAAAGTTAGCCTCAGAGATTTTTTTTTTTACTTCATTTACTATTCTCCTCATAGCCTATTTTTTTTTTCTGAGAAAAATGCAGTTGTGTCACATTTACAGCCCAAGGAAACAGAAGGATATAGATTTGTGAGTCAAGGACTCTGCGCATCTCAATGAACTTAAAAAAAGTAATAATTTAAAAGAAATACATGGGAGTTGTTTTTTTTAAGAAGCACCTGCCTTTGGAAAATAGAGGTTTCTCAAAAAAGAAAATCTTCTGCAGTGAAATATTCTTCCTGTAAAGACTAAATGTACTGAAAGTAATGTTAGATCATGCCGCTGCAACACAGGACTCTCAAAATGAAATAAAATAATTTTTACATATGTATAAAGTAAAATGTGCAGATTAATTTAAAGCCTATCTGTACAAATATGTTCTAGCTGGGTTTGAAATGAACCATCGACACAAAATGAAATTGGTGGGAGAACATCCCACAATAGAAGGCGCTGTGGTCTGGAACAACCAATCTCCACAGCTCTGCCATGAGTTAGAGCAAGCAGTTTTACATGAAACCTGAAATAAACTGGTCACCTGTGGAGCGATAATGTGCTCTCTGTTAGAAATCGTGTATTTTTCAGTCTGATTTTTTTTTTTTATCAGGCACAATAACAAATTCCTGGGGGTGCACATCATAGACAACCTCACCTGGACTGTAAACACCACCTCACTAGTTAAAAGGGCACAAAAGCTTATGGACTTCCTGCAGAGGATGAGGAGAGCCCACCTGCCTCCACCGATCCCCACCGCCTTCTACAGAAGGTGGAGGCTGCAGCGTCTCAGACTAGAAGAAAGTGAGGAGAGTGGTGAGAAAAGCAGAGAGGATCATGGGGGCTCCTTTTCCCTCCTTTAAAGGAATAGTACACCCAAAACATGATTAGCCTTCATTTTCTACTCACCCCCATGCTGAACAACACTCT
>NW_015151259.1:229553-232454 GCF_000732505.1 Cyprinodon variegatus | reverse complement strand
GAAAGGAATGACTAATTAAGGGAGAGCAAACAGGCCAGATCATGACAAGGTGTTTTCAACAAAGGCTGGGCTAAAGAAGGTAGAGTCGCACTAAAGACACGTAAAATTGATGGAATATTAGTGGATGTGGATGAGGAGGTGGGCAGAGATAATTAAGCATTGATGACAAAAATAAAGCCATCAATCACTTAGACAGAAAGCTGAAAGTACCTCAGCTTTTTGAGAAGTTTGGCTTAAACCGATTATTTCTTTTCCCAGAACTCAGCTGAGATTTCTATTTAGCTTAGCTGACATTACACAGTGGTGTGGAAACTACTGTGGACCACTGAGTGGTCAGAGTGAAAAATCATCTACAGCCCACATCTACAGGGTGGCAACTTTCATAAATTAGATTGAAAGTTATTACATTTTGCTAGTAGCTGACTAGACCAAGAACGGCGGAACCAACATAATGAGCTATACATCATGATCGCATGTGCACTTTAATCCAGTCATTACTGGAAAATAAAAAATCTTTCAATCTGTTACAGGAACCAGTCTGCAGAAAAAAGCATGTTTGAAATGCATGCTTTGCTGGAGGCGATGGCCAAGCCTGATTGATGAGCAGGACAGGACAATGGATGAAGGAAAATAAATCATTGATTGCACATAATTAATGACTGTGGTATGTAGTTTTAATCTCATCTTTGCTGATTTCCTGCCAGAGTCTCCCTCTCTCAGACTCTATTGGCATTTTATAAGAGACATTACAGAGGAAAAATCTGTCATTTTTAGGAAAAGTCTCCCTAATTGATTTAGAGTGTAAGTGTAGAGCTTTATTTGTCTTTCACTTTCAACCTTAGGAAGAAAACGTCGACCAAACGGTCATGACACCATTTTTTTCCCCCAAGATACATGCAGTCATTAGGAATTCAACAGAGGAGTGTAGTTCACTGTTTCCAGCTTTTTTCCACTTTGAAAAAACACTACAATGGCAGATCAGTTTAATTTAACAACACATTCGACTAATGCATCTGTAATAATTTATCACAACCACAAGGTAGATAAAAACATAATACTGGGATTATGGGAAATAGTGAAATGTGATTTACTTGTACTTTGTACAAAAAGTGAAAAGATTTTCTAAATTTTAGTTTGAACCATTATTAAGAACTGATAAAAATGTTTTTATGTCCTTCAAATATTTTTGACTCAGTTTTGAAGGAGCTCTAAATGCTCTATGGATGTTAAAGGTGCTGGTCATGGTTAGGATGGTACTAACTTTAACTGTTTAAACATCCTTCACAATAATCTTACCAATGAATGGGAGGTTTATTCTGCTGTAGCAGCCATTTGTTTTTTTCTTTCAATAACAGTCAGATTGTCATGATTTTATCAAGAGATCTGACTCACATGCAGAGAAACCAATACAGAGAGACCAGGGAAAAAGTTTAACAGGTTTATTGAAGAGACTGTGAAGAATCCAGCGTTCCTCTGAACAATGCTCAACCAGAACTGGAAAGCGAGTGGAAGACACTGCGGTTAGTTCAGGCTCAGTGGGAAATTTGATTCTCGAACTTGAAGAGGGGATAGATTGCTGACTCAAGTTTCCAGAAAAGTGGTTGACTCTTAACTCCAGTCGGTGTGGGGATGTTCCAGTGTTTGTCTCATTCGATGGAGGGCGGACGGGGTTTACCCAGAATGCAGTTGTTTGTAGGAGAACCGAGAAACTGATTGCCACTTAGATTTCCTGCTGTACTTAAACGGGTTGATGTGGAGATGAATCCCTTGTTCAGTGTGAAGCTCAAACAATCCCTTGGAGGAAAGTTGATCCAAACCTCCAGTCTGAATCCTCAGCTCAGTTTGAAGCTCAGATGATCCTTCCAGGGAGAGAAGGTCCAAAACATCCAGCTTGCAGGATGACTTCCTGCTGAGAGGCAAAGACAAAATAACAAGGTTGAGACGCAGGTTGACAAAAACTCAGTTTGACTCAGCAAAACTCAGCTTGGCTAGAGTACCCAAAACTGGCAAACACTCCGGCGTCGAGGAAGTGGCAGTCAGCAGCTTAAGAACACTCCGTTAATGAGGTAAACCTCTGCAGGTGTGTGAGGAGGCGAACCAGGACCAGGCGCTGCCTGGTGGAGGAAGGAAGACAAACACACAAAAACACAAACCACACAGACAGGAGTCCTAACACAGATAACTGATGATTGGATAACTCTGGGGGTAAAAATATAACAAAAGTGACATATTCATCAATTAAATAAAGTAAATGACATGATACATTTTATTTAAGAAAACTGTGGATACTACAGTATGACATCAGGAGGATGAGACTATATGATGCGTAAAATCCTCTAAACCTATGAAGTAGATATGGAAAAACTGTGTCATTTTTGTGTATATTTTTTGTCATTGGTCACAATATTTGTACTTAGCTTAGTACTAAAATAAAGTCTATATATTTAATCTTCTGAGCATTCTCAGTTAGTCAGTTATCATGTTTATTGTAGGTGGGAGTTCAAATGACGCAGGGAGTTTTGTCGTGCCGCAGATTGTGGTGAATGAGCCATAAAGATAACTAGTGTTGTTATTGATAATTTCAGAAAAGCATAGCTCCTTGCATTACATTTGCTACGAAGGCACCAGTGAGATTGTAATGATTTACCAGCCAAGAAGTCTCTACAGAGGTCAGACTCTACTTGGACAGGATAGCTACATAAACTAGATCTACCACAGATTGGGTCTTTTTAATTATAACACGCCATGTTTTTATGAATAGGGCAGCTTATTCCATGCAAAACTCCGTTTTCAAAGGTTGGTATCCATGTCTGAATACCAGAGATGGGAAGTAACGAAGTACAAATACTTCGTTACTGTACTCAAGTAGATTTTTCTGATAATTTTTACTTTACTTTACTA
>NW_015151259.1:227004-228703 GCF_000732505.1 Cyprinodon variegatus | reverse complement strand
ACCTGCATCCTCTCAGACAATCATTACTGGCCCTTCTGTTTTAGGCCCGCCTGTTTGATGTTGTAAACTGTTAATAAAAGGCTTTGCCATGAAGGGATCTGTGTGAGAAGGTGCTGGTTTTTTCCGAGCCAGCATCTTCTCTCCACCCGGCACACGCTGACGTCACAAAACCCTGTCTCTGTGTTGATCTTTTCCTTTTAATCTTTTAAACTCCCATTTCTCTGGATTAAAACCCAACAGAATCTCTTCAGGATTCTTATTCAGAATAGCTTCAGAGTGCTCTGGTATGTTGCAGTAAGTGACCTCATCTCACAGAAAGACATGAAATCTTGGAAGCAGCCTTTCTTTGACTGGTTCACCCTAAAGAATAAAACAGAAAATGATTTTTTTTAGACAAACTTCTGATATTCAGTAGTTGAATTGCATTTACCAGATGTTGGGAGCAGTGTTGAGAACTAATAAAAAAAGACCTAAAAACTAAAAGTCTGGAAAGGTTTATTGCAGCTTATATTAGTCCTTGTTTAAATAGATACAATTTCAGCGTAACATGTTGTTTATTAGGGCGGCTCCATTTTTAAACCTAGGTAGTTTCTGACATGATGGGTGGTAAAGAATGTCCTGCTGCTTCCTGCAGTAGCTTACAAGATTAACGTGTTCTCCAGATGCTTTAGAGTGAGGAATGAAAGTGGAGCAAGGAGCCCAGGCTGTGATAATCACCGGAAAATTTACTGCCTGTTGTTTACCTGTCCAGAAACCACACAAACACTCAAAGACTGGTAGAAAATAAAAATAAACAGATCTCTCCTTCAGTTTAGAAGCAACCTTTATCAGAGGTGATAGAGTTGCTGACAAAGCCAGACAGAACTAAACCTTTTCCAGAAATAAAGCAAAGTTTAAACTCGGGTTTCCATCACTGCGTATCACAAATATGTCTTCAAATTATCAGATAGCAGAAAATAGAAAATAAATAACAATGAGGAACTCTTGTAAAAAAGGAAATATGTAGGAACTACAGTATATTTTTTGAAAGAATTCAGCTATTCCACATTTGATCAAACTACAACAACAAATCTGACTGTATTTGTAGGATTCTAATGAACATGATATTATAGATTTTTTTTTACATAAATGCAAAGGAAAATTCAAATAAGGATTTTCACATTTTCTCTATTCCTGCAATTAATTAAATCACTGGGAGTGGCAATGGGACAATAACGGCAAGTGTCTTTCACTTTTTTAACTTCATTTAACAAGACCAGATGTGATGTGTTGAGTATAATAATAATAATAATAATAATAATAAATAATTGAATTTTATTGATCTCACATCGGAGAAATTTACTGTCTTCATTTAACCCTTTCCCTTGGGGAACAGTGGGCTGCCAGTGTGGGGTTAAGGGTCTTGCACAGGGACCCGGAGTGCAGGCTGTGGGGATCAGGTACTTGCAACCTTCTTCACTGCTCTATCCACTAGGCCAACACTCCCCCACCCCTCTTTTTTTTTAAATTTAATTTTATTTTATTGACATTGACTGTTTATTAAACATGTTCTGTAACAGCGGAGCTCTGCAGCTGTCATAATCTTGGTGCTGATGGCTAGCTTAATTTCTCATTTCATTAACTGGTCTAACTCTTCCCTGTTTCTAATCGCTGCTCATCCACCTGCTCCTGCTTCTATTTAAACTGCTTGGTCCCAGTC
>NW_015151259.1:224754-226202 GCF_000732505.1 Cyprinodon variegatus | reverse complement strand
ATTGCAGTTTAAAATACAGCAATTTTTGCTCAATACTTAAACCAGTACCAAGAAGCGAAGCTCTCGATTTACCGGTCGATCTACGTTCCTACCCTCATCTATGGTCATGAACTCTGGATCATGACCGATAGAACGAGATCGTGGATACAGGCAGCCGAAATGGGTTTCCTCCGTAGGGTGGCTGGGCTCTCTCTTAGAGACAGGGTGAGAAGCTCGGTCATCCGGGAGGGATTCGGAGTAGAGCCGCTGCTCCTCCACGTCGAGAGGAGCCAGTTGAGGTGGCTCGGGCATCTGGTTAGGATGCCTCCTGGACGCCTCCCTGGTGAGGTGTTCCAGGCACGTCCCACCGGGGGGAGGTCCAGGGGAAGACCCAGGAAACGCTGGAGAGACTATGTTTCTTGGCTGGCCTGCGAACGCCTTTGGGTTCCTCTTGAGGGGCTAGAAGAAGTGGCTGGGGAGAGGGAAGTCTGGGCCTCCCTTCTTAGGCTGCTGCCCCCGCGACCCGACCCCGGATAAGCGGAGGAAGATGGATGGATGGATGGACAGACGGACGGACGGACTTAAACCAGTTCACTTTTATATTAATCAACCCAGACATTAATTGTTTGAGCCAACAGTAAAATGTCTTATTTTATCATTTTAGCTTCTTTTCTTCTGGACCTTGGCTTATGGCCAAAAGCTTAATATACTGATGAATAATACATTTATTTTTTGGTCTGAGCAAGAAAGATGAGATTTCTAGACTTTATTTTAGCTCTAATCAATTAGAGCTAAAACAAATTTGATGAATGACTACTTGATCTACACTAAAAGGAGTGTGGAATTGTTTGAACTGCCCCTTTTGATTTGATTTACATTTAGTTTAAAAAAAGATTTTGAGATTGCAAAGGGTTAACAGTATAGTTTCCTTTGGCATGCTTCTGAGGGTGTTTGGCAAGAGAAACCCTCTACAGAATCAGAAACCTTCAATTGTAACAAACACTGAGCATGAGAAACTTTTCTCATATATATTATTAGTTTTAAATCAAATGCAAATGAAATGTTTGCTACCAAAGGAGGGATTTTCTGACTAAGTAATAAGGTTCTGTATAATGTCTAAGTAGCCTGTAACAAATGCCGGCTGTTTGAAGGTTTGAAGTATGAAATAGAACAAATGCATCAGTTCCAATCATTTCCTTGTAATTGTTGGGCAGTGAAGGAAATTGAGCTACTGGTGTTTTTACAAGAAAGTTTTTCACACAATTCCTATTTTTCTGGCAGTAATAAAACAATGTTTGTTGTAATGTATTATATGTATCTGCCCTGGAAAACTGTGGCTTAAATACATTATTTAGCCCAAAATCAATATGATAATTATGCCAGACAAACAGTAATGATAGCCTGTAAATTACCTGTAGATAATGGGAAAGGTTTTGCAGTTCTATGGTAGTAGAACAAAAGGCAAGGTT
>NW_015151259.1:220889-222508 GCF_000732505.1 Cyprinodon variegatus | reverse complement strand
AAAAAATTAAAAAAAGGTATGAAAGCAAAAAAATAAATAACATGACTAGATTTATTCAACTGCATAGCTGAATTTCTTTTCAAGCTTGAATCTTTTCTTCTGCATAAATAGTTTAACTTAAAAATAACACTTTGCATTAAATATCCTTACTTTAAATATTTTTTTTTTTATAAAAATAAAAGGAAAAAAAAGATGCATCTGTCAAAAGGAGCATAACAACTGCACATCCCAGATCGCCCAAGAGGTACACCATGGTTTAAGACCTAATGAAAAACTACTATACTGAATCAGTTATTATGCCAAAAAACCTTCCAGGGAAGCACTCTATGCCTCCACACATCCAAGCAGAACAAGTCCATCCATTTACTGTCACACTTGTGTGTAATTTTTCTTAAAAAACAGTTCAACAAAACCATTAAGTCTCACTTCAACAGCACTCTAATTAATGCAGCTGCACATCAAACTGCTTCATGTATAACATTTATATGGTTTGAATAAAAGACCTGAACATCAAAATGAACTAGAGAAAAGTGCAGATTAAGCCAGAAGATTACATAATCAAGCCAAAGGCTTTAACTAAGTATAAATAGAAAGAGCATTTTAACAAAGGATATAAATTACAGTAGCATGTGCTTGAAAGACCATATAGTTAAAATCAGAGGAGCTGTATGTGTTTTAGCCCCTAACAGCGAGCTGCTTCTGTTACAGCTGACACTTTAAGCTGAGAGCTCTGCCTCCCATTTTAGTTCCCATAATACAGCAGTGAGCCATTCTTGGCTGGTGACAGGGAAAGATGAGGTCCCTCAGAGAAGATGGAGCTTGGTCATTAAAGACCCTTTCTCATGATAAGAACAATTTTAAAATTCAATTCAAGTCTTTCCAGGATTCCAGTGTAGAAAGCTAACACGGAGGGGGCGCGGTTCCCCCAGGCCAGTACCTGTCAGCGCTCTGGATGCAGCATTTTGGATCAACTTAAAAGGTTTTGAGAAAATGATTTGGTCATCCAGTTAAAATGGCTCGGCAGGAGTGAAGCTTGGATGTGATTTATTCATGAAGCTATTTTTCCTCACCTTTGCCTTGGGAAGGGGTGCCTCTGATCTTGGTAATTTTATTCCAGTAGAAGAAGGGCGCTGAATGTTCATGTTTGAAATGGGAATTAAAAGACAAATCTGGGTCAGAAATTAAATTAAGGTCCCTGTTAATCATACATGAAGCTGATGTAAGGCCAAGTAGCATGCAGTAAGGTAGTGATTCTGAGGCTTCTAGGGCTTTAAGAGAACATTAACCAGGCATTAGCAGGTTTTTATATTAAAAAAATGCAGAAGATTGAGTCCAAAAGATTCACTTACTGTAAAAAGAATACAATTGTGACCACAGTTTTTACCTACAGAGATGGATAAGCTCCACTGACTGTTAGGCAGGCCTATCCAGTCCTGGTTTATTAGATGGTTTGGATCTCAAAGAGCGAAAATAAAAGTTTTGTCTTGATCAGATATTTGCCATCTCTCCCTATAAGACTTGATTACTGTAGGACAACTTAGGCACTGTTTAGTCCCTGCATTGCAAAAAATATAAATCTAAATAAGTATGTTTTTCTTAAAATAAGTGCATTTTTTCTT
>NW_015151259.1:213186-214040 GCF_000732505.1 Cyprinodon variegatus | reverse complement strand
AAGTGAAAACAGTTTTAGGGTTCATAAACCTGTTGTTGGGATCCAAGGCTTTGCCCTCCAGAGGGCTGTGTGGATCCCTTCCGTTGGGCTTCTATTTCTGTTGGGATCCAGAGGTTTGCCCACCAGAGGGCGCCGTGGATCCTCTCCTGGGAGCTGGTTCTCAGCACTCAGCTGATTCCTATCAGCTCTGCTGATTAACCTCTCCCTATATAAACTGTTTGATAGCTTCACTCGGAGCCGGATCGTTGCCTCAGCCACAGCCATAGCCATAGCCTCTTTCATGCCATGTTCTGCCTTGTTCTTCCCTTGCCTTTGCCATGCCTGCCTGAATCTGCTCATCTGTGCCTGTTAAACCCAGTCTGCCTTAACCTGCAAATCTGTAAGTCAGAACCTGCAAACCTGTAATCCAGAACCTAACCTGCTCTGTCCTCTCTGCCTTCCAGGGCAGATTACTGGTGTTCACAAATAAATATTGGACTATATCCTGCCTCTGAGTCTGTGAGTTCTGCATCTTGGGCTAGCAAACCAACCACGCATCATGACAGAACGATCCGGCCAACAGACTAGCCCAGCAGACTCCATCCACGCTCACCTGGTGAGGCCCGCTCAGCGCCGTCCGCTACCTCCCGGGTGGGAGGCGCTGCGTCGTCACTGTGATGAATTAGTGGCTGCTTTTGCCCCTGAGTTAGCCCCGTGCCGTCCAGAGACCCCTGAGTTGGTCCCGTGTCGTCCAGAGACCTCTGAGCAGGTCGTGAGGCAGAGGTTGTGCCGGCGTTTTTTGGACCATGGGTTGGAGCTGGAGCGGCGCCGACGTATTGAGGAGTTGGAGCTGGAGCGGCGCCGACGTATTGAGG
>NW_015151259.1:206009-210141 GCF_000732505.1 Cyprinodon variegatus | reverse complement strand
TGGCCAGGGATCAGGACGGGACACAATTTTTTTCTGTGGGAGTGGGACGGGACAGGAGTGAAAATCCACTCCTGTGTCAGTCTCTAGTGCCTATCTGTTGCAGTCTATGGGTGAAAGACGGGAAGCATCCTGGACAGGTAACCAGTCCATTTGAATGGCAACGCAGAGACAAACCACCATGCACTCTCCCACTTAGAGACAATTTAGAGACACAAATTGACCTAAAATATTTTTGGACTGTGGGAGGAAGCTGAAGCATCTGCAGAGAACCCCCACACACATAAGAACATCATGGAAATGCCATGCAGAATGACTGTAGGCCAGGAAACAAACAGGACCCTCTTTCTGCAAGACAACTGTGCTAAAAACTGTGCCATCGCGCAAACAAACAAAACTTGGTAAGTGTGGAATGTGCATGAACAGGCATTACAGCCACATATACATCCCTTTTGGTCTGAAAGCTGCATCACTCAGTTTGGATCCAGGCCTTCTTCTGGTAAATGCCAATAGCAGAGGGTGGATCACAGGAACACAAGTCTCACTGTGATTTTAAAGAAGGCAGCAATCCCTCATCCAATTCATTAGTCTTCTATTGTCAACTTGTACAGAAGAGAAATATAGTGCCTCCAAACAGTTAACGTCACAAAGTGGCAAGAAGACTAGGCAAGCAGTAATCAGAGGAAGTGCCTAGAATGGGACTGGTCTCCATTTACTAAACATCACTGAAATTGTTAATCTCCAACAATGTAATCCTTTTAAGAAAAAGGCATTTCACTTCTACAGTGCCAAAAAACACAAGGGTTACTATACATTTCAGGCTTCTTTGTGCAGGGCATGTGTTAGAATATGACAGAAATTAGATAAAAGATCCACTTTTGTCATATAACAGGGTTCTGACAATGATATGTGTCTAGTTTTTTTGCTCATTATTTTAGTTCTTGGTTTTCTGTCTTTCTAGTTTAACTGACTCTGAACAATAACTGCTTTAATATTATTCAGCTAGATTGAAGTTTCTGTGACTGTTAATGTCAAAGTAAAACATGGACAAGACAGCCGAGAGGCAATCAGCCAATAGCTTCTCCTTACTGTAGCGGGAAAAGAACAAAGCAATCCCATTAACAAAGAAGCATTTCCAATTTCCCTGCTTTGGAACTTAAACAGACAAGGCTTTGGTCAATGTTCTCATACATCAATTTTGTCATTTTCGTTCAAACGGGAGAAATGAAAACTGCCATATTAAAGCAGAATTAGGGTCTCTGAAGGGCTGCCGCTGTGATGGAGAATTCATTCAAAGTGACGGCTGTGCAGTCAAAAAGGTCAAAGACTAGAATAATAAGTCCAACAGAATGTGGAAAAAGTGCCTGACAAAAGTATTCATACCCCTTGAACTTCTCCNGTTTGCAACAAGTAAGCGTAACACTGGGAAGTTTAATAAAAGGAGATCAAGAAAAACTAAAAAAATAAATAAAAACATGGTGAACACAAAGCAGGAGCAAAAAGAAAAAAAAACTCTTAATAAATAATTCAATGTTGTTGGTACAAGAAAGTGGTTAAAGGTCAATTTTAAGTGACAGGGCCAGCTCAAAAACGAGGCAAAAGCTGATTCTACAACCCAATAAGATCTTTTTTCTGATGAGCTGACGTGCAGAAGCTGTGCTGAGAGTTCCTCACCTTCGCATGTCAGAATCAGCTGCCAACAGTTATTGATCTGTGGTGAGGCTTTAGTATTTCTTGTTTCTGGTTGTTTATCCTAGTATGCTAAGTTATTCTTTTACTTTTTCTAATTCTTCGTAATCCTAAAAGATGTATTTTTTTAACACCCTGAGCAGGATTTCTTTCTCTGAAGTTCTACAAATAAACACTACTGGACAGTATTCCTAAATGGCCTTTTGAATATTAATGGAATTAAACAAAGTCAACAATTTGTTCCAAGTTAACAATCCTATAATCAGTTATAGCTATAGGTTGTCTGTTATTTCATTTTATTCCTCGATGAGGCGTTATACAGATCTTAACCTCTCCAGTGCAGCAATTCTTGAGGCTTTTCTGTGTTTTTAACAGAGCAGAGTTTACTCACTGAGAAAATGGGTTTCACATATTCAAAGAGAACGATTCTCTGTAAAGTTTCCAATAACTTTCTGTAGAGGTTGGTATGTCAAATAACCTTAAGATGTTAGCAGAAAAATGGGCCAATGTTTAGGTAAAGTATCCTCAGGCTGAATTTAGATTTTCCTAAATATCTCATACTGTAGGCCTTCAGGATACAGTTCCCCTGCCACAGTTTGAAATACGCTGAGGACCTTTCCTCATGTTGTATAATAGCTTGAAGCTTTTATACTTACAACTGGATTTTAATTGATACTATCTACTTTTGCTGTACAAGTACAGAAGATAGTTTTTTTGTTTTGGACAAAAAAAACCCTATTGTTTTCTTTGTGTTTTGGGTTTTTACAGCACTAGCGGAAAATTGGGAAGAGACGTGCGGCAAACGAACCCGGGTTGCCCTTGAGGACTAGGGTCTGCATACATGGATCGTGTGTCCTAACCACTGCACCACCAAAGCAAGCCCATATTGTTCTACTCTGACTCAGTGGAGTTAGAGAGATTATGCTTCTCTTTAGAACTTGATGTCCACAAATCATGACAGAAAGAATATTTTAGTATATATATTGATGTTTAAAAAGGAATGGAAGGGGACCAGCCAAGGACCGATCAAGGAAAGTGTCATGATCGGTTTAACAAATCTGACCCACATGCAGAGAAACCACTCAGAGAGCACGGAAAAAGTTTAACAGGTTTATTGAAGGAGAAAAACAGGAGTTGGATCTGGAACTCAGTGAGCTGGTGGCCCGGAACTGGAAGTGAGAAGGGAAGTTGAGTGATCAGTTCGGGTACCGTGGGAATCTTGGAAGCTCTTAGATTTTGCAAGGTTGGGACTCACGTTTGAGGGAGGCCATGTTAGTCCTTGAATCCAAACTGTGGTAAATCCAGAGAATAGTGCACATGTTGGAGGGCGGACAGGTTGACAAGCGTTGGACCCGGAGGGGTAATGGAGCGGACTGTCACTCCAATTTCCGATGGGTACTTGAACGGAACATAAGGAGGTTTTCCCCTGCTCAGTGTTACTCGGTTTTTACTTCCAGGGGAGAGAAGGTCCAGGAATCCAGTAACACAGGAAAGCTTCCTGCCGAGGAGCAAAGACAAAAAACTCGTTAGACTCAGAGAAACAAAGCTAGCTTAGACTCAGCTAAACTCAGCTTGGCTAGAGTACCCAAAACTGGCAAACACTCTGGCGTCGAAGTAGCGGCAGTCCTCTGCTCAAATACTCCTCCAGATAATGATCCAATGAGCCGCAGGTGTGCAGGGAGGGACAGTGAAAACAGGGCACCTCCTGGTGGTGGAAAAGGAAAACGCACAAACTGGATTTCTAACAGAAACTGGGTAAATTTTGAATGGCTACTACTGTAGAATAATTTTCTTCTTATATCTTTTGCAAACTTACTTGGCAAATAATCTAATTCTGATTTAATTTGTGGAAACCAGAGCATCCAGAGCACAGCTATAAATATTTTTTCTAAATAAGCGAACATGTTTTTTTAAATTTTTAGTCACATGTGTGTTTCCTTGTATTTGATACATTGTGGGGCCCATTTTCTGGAAAAATAGCACCTTGTAGGGCTCCATAAGGAGAATCTGTCATGATCTTGGCACCATAGGCTGGTTTTTCCCCCCTTTTTCACTTACCTTCATTGCTCCACCATCAATCATTATCTCTCATCATATTCACCTGTCCCTTCTGCTGTTTATGTCAGCAGTTCCCACCTTTTGGTGCCAGATTATTTGAGTTTCCAGTGAGACCAATTCTAGTGTTTCTATATGTGTTTGTTCTGCCTGATCCTGACGTGTTTCTGCCCCCCGAGTTTTTAGTCGCCCTTTTTCTGCTCTGTGTTTGCCTGTCCTGTGTTTCCGGACTGTTACCTTGATTTGGTCTGTTGTCGACCTACTGTAGGACCTGTCTTCTGACCACGGCTTGGATTTCGCTTCTGGATCCCTCGGTTCCTCCGCATGCTCTAGCTACTGTTGGTTGCTGTTCCTCTTTTCTTTTGTATCTCTGGTATGGCTCAGTTTCAAG
>NW_015151259.1:203204-205152 GCF_000732505.1 Cyprinodon variegatus | reverse complement strand
AAAGTTTTAAACCTAGCCTTAAAAGTAGACAGGGTGTCTGCCTCACGGACTGTTCCTGCAGAAATGGAAACAAATGAATGCAAGTCAATGGTTTATGCAAAATCCTCAATTTCTATTTTGGCCCCTTTTTTTGACACTGCAGGAAATCTACTGATGGCTCCAAATGAAGTATCCTTGAACAATGAATGCAGTGCATTTGTATTCCTGTTTTGTTACCTCTCTAGGAAGGAAAGAGCTGAGGTTGCCACAGTATGGTTGTGCTGTCTGCAGCTATGTTTAGTGGAGTTTTCTGTACATGTGGTTAAATTACAAAAAAGTATGGAACTGTCTTTTGACCACACACAATACAATTATACACTGTTTGTGTAGTTTCTCCCTGGTCTATTATAACTCGAGAACTTATAAGCATGTTAACTAAGCACATCAGTCAACCGGTCACCGATGTCCCTCAGTTCTGCCTCCAGTCGACAGGAAAAGCCCCCGTTCATCACCCGGCTTTGCTGAAGAAAGACAGGCATTATTTGTCTGAGTGAATGGTCATAAATCAATCATTTAGTTCTTTCTCGTTTTTCGCCTGTAGGGTTTTAACATTCTGAGGCTCATTCAGTCGTGTGGTCTGGCCAGCCAAGTGTAGTAAAAGTTCAGTAATGAAAATTGAGCCCAGAGATAATAACACTTTAGGTCACACTAAAATTAAATTAAAGCTCAGATGCTTCGACAGGTTTGGCTGCCAACTATCAGCCACTTGAAATGTCCTGATTTTTTTTCAGATAATCATCTTTATTTTTCCATCCCATTAGTTTAAAGATAGTGTGATAATGTGTTAAAAACCCTGAAAATTTTATATCAGGTAGAAACATGTGTAACACAGGTTGGAGGTAACTTTCCAGAAATGGCATTTTAAAGGCAGGATGATTATACAGTAAGGAAAATGAGTATTCAAACACCCTGCTATTTTGCTCTATGTTCTCCCACGTAGAAATCAAAGAGGGGTCTGAATTTATTTGTCTGACACAGGTGCAAATAAGTATTTAAACACCTGTTTATAAGCTAAGATTCTGACCTTTAAAAACCTGTTTGTCTTCCTTTAAAATGTCCACCTCCGTTCCATTTATTATCCTAAATTAGATGCACCTGTTTGAGGTCATCAGCTGCATAAAGACACCTGTCCACCCCATAAAATCAGTAAGAATCCAACTACTAACATGGCCAAGACCAAAGAGCTGTCCAAAGACACTAGAAACAAAGATGTACAGTACACCTCCACAAGGCTGGAAAGGGCTACAGGGAAATTGCCGAGCATCTTGGTGAAAAAAAGTCCACTGTAGGAGCAATCATTAGAAAATGGAAGACACTAGACATGACTGTCAATCTCCCTCTGACCCACTTTTCCATGCAAGACCTCAAGTCGTTGGTCTCAATGATCTCAAGAAAGGTGGGAAATCAGCCTAGAAATACATGCACTGGAAAAATGATCTAGAAATAAGTAAAAATGTCTTAAACGAAGTGTGTTTATCCTTAATCTGAGTAGGTAAATGAGATAGTTTGAGATGAGATGGTTTGCCAATGGAATGAGTATTTTTACTCTTAAAATAAGAAAATGAGATAATATGCACTTGAAATAAGACAATACAATTGTGTTTTCTTATTTTAAGTGTAAGTTATCTTGTTACATTGGCAAAATGTCTCTTTTATCGCCTCAATCTAAGAACAAATGCACTTATTTTAAGAAAATGTGACTTAACTAGATTTCAATTTCTTCCAGTGTGGGAGGAGCTGGTCAATGACCTGAAAAGAGCTGGAACCACCGTTTCCAAGGTTACTGTTGGTAATACACTAAGACGTCATGGTTTGAAATCATGCATGGCACAGAAGGTTCCCCTGCTTAAACCAGCACATGTCGAGGCCCGTCTTAAGTTCACCAATGACCATTTGGATGATCTGGAGG
>NW_015151259.1:200977-202253 GCF_000732505.1 Cyprinodon variegatus | reverse complement strand
AAGACAGCTGGATGAATTTGGTTTTGTAATTAAATGTGTCCCCCCATCCGGATGATAAATGGTTTGAATCGTGGCCTTCTTTCTGTCATAAGGGAATTCTACCAATGAGCTTCCATAAATGGTGCATTGGCCGGGAATTCCCTTATGACAGAAAGAAGGCCTCATACAACCTCCACCATCCGTATTATGAAACATGGGCGTGGTAGCATCAGGCATTGGGGGTGTTTTTCTGCACATGTGACGGGGCGGCTGCACTGTATTAAGGAGAGGATTACCGGGGCTGTGTATTGCTAGATTTTGGGGAACAACCTCATTCCCCTTAGTTGGAGCCTTGAAGATCGAGGCTGGGACTTCCAACATGACAATGACCCGAAGCACACAGCCAGAGTAACCAAGGAGTGGCTCTGGAAGAAGCATATCAAGGTTCTGGCGTGGCCTAGCCAGTCTCCAGATCTAAACCCAATAGAGAATCTTTGGAGGGAGCTCGAACTCCGAGGTTTGTCAGCGACAGCTCAGAAAACTGACTGAACTAGAGAAGATCTGTGTGTAGGAGTGGGCCAAAATCCCTCCCGCGGTGTGTGCAAACCTGGAGAAAAACTACAGGAAAAGTTTAAAAGTTTAATCTGTCTTTTAATTTGTCCTGTGACTATTTCCACAATATGAAGTCCTCTTAAACGCCAGAGCTAATTGAGTTAAAGGTTGTTGTTAGGCACCAAAAAAGAGATGATTCTTATTGAACTAGATATATTTTCCATTCTCTGATCAAGGGTTTACTCAAGAAGAGTAAATTTCTTATTTTCTTCAAAAGCCATCAGATTACAAAACACAGAGGGACACTGTTTAAATCTGGGACAGTGAAGTGTGGCTAGTTTTAATTCAGGGAGGGCAACACGTCAGTGTTACAGGTCTGGCGCCCCTAGTGGCTAAAAGTTACATAGCCTTTAACCCTTTATAGGGGACTCAAGCAAATAATCTGAAATTCAAAATTTCAAGTAGAAGTTATTGGAGGAATAAACAAGACCTTATTACTTTTGTAACATTTAACATAACATGGCAAAAATTAAGGTCGATGTAAATACCAAAAACAGTAAATTGGTTAAATGCAATGAATGCTTCTATTGCAAAACACTAAAGAAGGAAACACATGTTTTGTTACAACAAAACTTTTGGAACATTAATGCTAACATAATAACTTAATTTTTACTTGGCTTAACATGTTTGTTCTTGATTTATAATTAACATTGCACACAGTAGGCACCGTTAGTTTCCTGGTAAT
>NW_015151259.1:197041-198190 GCF_000732505.1 Cyprinodon variegatus | reverse complement strand
AAGAGTTTGATCTATCAATTGGCTCCTCTTCGTCGTCGCTCTGTTAGTACGTCATATGCTTCGTTGATCTGATTGGTTTATTTGGCCCTTCTATCATCAACATAGGCCAATCAGCTAACCAGTATTTTCGCCCCTGCCCAAAATTACTTCTACGGAAGGTTTCCAGCTGAATATGCGGAACAAATCCATCTGGCGGAGTCAGGATACTGAAATTGACCCCAAAGAGACCTGAGAGTATTTCAAGGAATAACAGTAATTTATAAATGTCAATAAAGCCAGTCTGAACCCTATTACACCACTGGGTGTATATTTAAAGGCCTAAAAGAAAAGAAAAGAAAAAAAAATTTTTTTCTAAAGCTTTAGACTCACACATGTTTAAGTCTGAACAGTAAATGTTCCATTCATTCAAAGTCAGAATAGCTCAGTTTAACTGTGTTGTTACCAAAGGACATATTGCTGCATGGTCGATACAATAACCTAATCAACAGAAATGTTTCATCATTGGAGTTGTCACATTACACAGTTTATCAGTAGGACAGAAGTGGCAAATTTCTTTAGCTTATTCATTTCACAGGCATTCAGCATTTCCATTCCAGGGGCGGCTGCTGGTTTCTGAAACAGGGGGGCTCAATCGTGCCATTAAATCCAAACGTAAAAAAGAAAGAAACAAATATTTAATAGGGTTGCAAACGGTGTATTAGAGCTGTGTTTTTTTGTAATTTATTTACCTTGTTGTGTGTACAATGGATGAAAAATAGCTGCTGTGATGCTCAAGATGTATGTTCTTACTGATTGATGGCTTTTTTCTTTCTCATTTGAGTCTGTTGAAGAAAACCTCCCCTCTGTCTGGCCCCTGTCAGTCAAACAAATTTTAGCATGTACTGCGAATCAGCATCAAGCAGCCACCAAAGACCCCATAAGAAGTTTTACCTTACTAGAAGTAACAGAATATTCCCAGTTATCCAATCGGGGCACTACTTTCTCCAACGCAGGAGGCTTAACCGTCAACAGGGGTTTTGCATAAAGACTTACAGGCAGAGTTCTGCTGCTCCAATCTGCAACATACTCATGAATTTAGGGACATTGTTTCACACATTTAATGCATACAGATGAATACATTTATGAAGTTTAACAATGGCGCCACAGTGG
>NW_015151259.1:192779-194921 GCF_000732505.1 Cyprinodon variegatus | reverse complement strand
CAGGGCAGCTGTGGCTACAATGTAGCTTGCCACCATCAGTGTGTGGGTGAATGAATGTAGTGTAAAGCGCTTTGGTCAAGTCTCCCGACTTGAATAAAGTACTTACCATTTACCATACAGTAGCAGCCATTCTAAATGGCCCTTCCCAGTCAAACGCCAGCTGAATGGCAAGCAACTTCCAGCCACCGGCCTTCTCCAGGGCATGCATGTTTTTTTTTTTTTACCACCCTTTCATTGAATTACAGGCTCTGACCAGGAGAAGGTGTTTCTCTTTAGATCTTAATGTCCACAAATATAGAAAGAATACTTTAGTACAAAGATTTATGTTTGAAAAAGGAATCTTAGGGGACCAGCCAAGGACCCATCAAGGAAAGTGGGGAAATTTTGAATTGCTACTAATGTATTAGACCAATTATTTTATGAACATTTAGACAGGAGGTTTGGCCTTCCTAGTATTCAATGAGAAATTACCACTGCTCCATTCTGATGGTAAATGTTGAAACGTAACCTATAGTAGAAGACCTCAAATCTATATAGTAGGCTTAGTTTACTTTAAAATTTTAAGATTATGTTCACTAGGAATGTCAAGAGAAACACAAGGTATTTTACAGCTTTCTTATAGGACATCCTGCACACATTTCATAAGGGAATAGAGCCAAAAGAAAATGTAAGAAAGGAAAAAAACAACAGTCATAAAAACTGAGTTGAGATTAGATTTGCAGTTTGCCATTGACTCTACCTGTGGGCCTTAACTCATCAACGATAAATTCCCCCACATTTTTATATTGAACGACCAGCTCGACTGTTACTAGTTAGTATCTGGAGGGCACAGTTGATGACAAGGTCTACCTTGTTCACACTGGAGAAGCCAACTATCAGTCATGCAGCCCACAATTCTGGCCTTTAGCGCAGAGAGGTGAAGATGATCACTGCTAAAAGAAGCGATAAAGAAAAGTTAGAAGAAGTTCTGTTTGCAGTTTGCTCCAAGCCTTGTAGGACACATTTTAAGGATCTCCATTTTGAAAAGACCAATATCGCACATTTTGTCTGATACATAAAACATACTGTGGCAGACAGCAGACACTGCACACCATCTGTATAAACCATCTGCAGGGGAAAACATGGAGGTGGCCCTTTACTACCAAAATATTGTTTTCAAGTAGGATTTGCATTAATTAAATCATATTTATACTCAAACATAAAAATAGCCGTTTAAGAAATGAATAGAGTAAAAATGTATTCAGTAAAAAAGCCACTCAAGTACTGACAGCAAAGTGGAACCTCTGATCACCCTGTCCTTGTATTTACTAAGCAGACTGAGTTTTTCCTGTTAGCAGGGTGAAGTTATTCTGTAGTTGACTGACGGTAGATTGCAGGGGGGGATCAACCATTAGGTAATACTAGGCAGTTGCCTAGGGCCCCAAGTTCCTCGGGGCCCCATAAAACTGTGTTTACATGTATAGTTAATACAACTATTCCTTATTTGTGCACATTAATTAGGTTTTTGATGAAGATCCTTTTGCTAAAATGCCATGAGAACATCTATAATATTAAGTGTGTCTCAGCCCCCCCACCCCAAACAGACAGCAGCAAACCATTTGAAAACAAACAAGGCAAAGAGCAGTGTTATAAACTTAGTGCTTTTGCAGCCATATTGAACGACTTTTCGGACCCCTCTAGCACTTTTATTTCAAAAAAGCGCCTAGTGCCAAATCAAGCGACTTTTTACTGGAGATTTTGGTGACAATATCTAATGCTGCGTTCACACCGGACGCAGCTGGCGCGACAGAAGCAGCGAGTTTACATGCAAAGTCAATGGTTGACGCGCGTCAAGGCGAGCCAAAAGGTCCCGCAGCGCGTTTTGAGCAGCAGGCGCAGCGCGTCTGAGCAGCTGAAGCAGTGGCGCGCCGCAAACGCGCTGCTGCTCGAGATGGAAAATTTTAATTTTTGCTGCTCGACGCGCCGCATCAACCAATCAGAGAAGCTGATATGGGAGATGGCAGGGAGAGAGACACATCGCTGATGACACAGAGTGCTGTGATCACTCCTCTGAAACAGTTTATTGACGCATAAATTAACTTAAAATGCAGAAATCTGCCGGCAGAATATGTTCCCTTTTATGATTCTGGTGCCTGCAGATCG
>NW_015151259.1:190793-192538 GCF_000732505.1 Cyprinodon variegatus | reverse complement strand
AGGTTTTATCCAATCCTGGTACCAGGAAGTTAATTACTGTACACATTCAAATAAAATCAGACTTTGTCTGTAGTTGTCAAATACAACCAAAAGAAAAATCAAGCAAACGTTGCTGAACACTGCTGTCAATGTGCTTTGGGGAATCTCTGCTTCCAGCTATGCTTGGTCCGCAGAAATATGTCACATCGTTCACCAGGTGAAAAGATTAGAATAGTGAAAGTGACTTTCACTAACATAAAAAAGATTCACTGTTTGCTTTTTTACTCATTTGACAAATGAAACACCAGGATCAGCTGATTGAACCAATGAAGCTTGAGAAAAAAACAAATAAAACTGACTTAATTGAAAACTGTAGGTATGTTTCTCTGGTGTATCATTGTTTTAAACCTCCTCATTTTTAACTGAATGAAGTTATTGATGATGGGCATTGTAAACACAAATTTGTAGTATTGATAAACAAGTAAATAATCATAGCTAATTACAAAGAAATCTAATAAAAACGCTTGTTAGACGCAGGCAAACACCTAAGAATGAGATGGAGGCTAAAATGTATTAAAAATCCTATATTTTTTTTGTAACAAATTTGTTTAAATTAAAATTGTCTTAAAAAGTGAATACAAAGGCATTTTGAGAGTTTTCCAGAGTTTTTTCAGTCCTTAATGACTATATGGCTTCCTTTTTGATCTGTTTGTTAAACTGCTCATTAAGCCAGTGATGTATACTTTATTATCTAGATTAACACATTGGAGAAGCTGAGTTAATAACTTGCAAAGTACGCAACAAAGACATAAATCCTTCTAAATATATAATAATGATTATCACCATAACACTGATCAAGCTTTGTTTTTCCAGTGAGTGTGTGTTTTGTGCATTGTGATTACAGGCTCAAATAAAGCTGACCCTGACACAGTTGCGAGTGAAGCGCCTGCTCCCTTGGCATCACTTTATGTCTCATAAACACAAATCATATAAACAATCAACCAGCATGAACCATTACAGTTCCCGCTATAGCTTCACTCTAGATCTTTTATCAGAATCCAATAAACCAAAAGCTGATGGACGGTTTGGCAGGAAATGATGCCAAAGGAAAACAACATTCTCTCTAGAGATTTCTAAACAAAAACACAATAAAACCTCAGCTGTGAAATGCGTCACAAAAATAGCTTCATTACATTCAGCATGTTGAACAAATGATACAACTTAACAGCCCATTAGTTACGTCAAAAAAAAGGAGAGTGAGGATGTTGTAAAAGCTATTCCAGTAGCTTTAAAGCCCATTTTACCAACCTTTTATGATTTATGATTTTCTTCCTTCTCCCACTGAGAACCCTTTTAAAGTTGGCCATACTGGAAGTAGGGGCAGCTTCTAAGCGTTTGCAAAGAGAGCTACAGGGCTTTCCAAATGTATGCATTTCTGATTTTGACAGATAAGAACCAAAACTTGATTTATTTGAATTTGATGTTACATTCAAATCAACCAGCTAATACATCATTATTGTGATAAGAAGGAAATTGGTAAGGCAAGGCAAGGCAAGGCAAATTTATTTGTATAGCACAATTCAGTACAAAGACAATGCAAAGTGCTTTACATGATTAAAATACAGGAAGATAAAACAGAATCAAAGCAAGTAGGAAAAATAAATAAATAAATAAAAATTAATAAATAAAATAAAATAAAAAAATGCAGAAACAAAAAAAAGAATATTAAAAATAGTTGGATTAAAGAAAACATGTTTTTGTTGAAT
>NW_015151259.1:188114-189787 GCF_000732505.1 Cyprinodon variegatus | reverse complement strand
CTTCTGGTGGCACCTACAACCTTCCTCTCAGTTATTGGTGGTTATTTTATAATTTCTGAACTTGACAGGAACATGCTTACACAATAATGTGCTGTTTTTTTTTTTTTCTTATCAATAAGATCCCATTATACATTAGAGAGTCAAGCAAAAATTAAAACCAGTATGTAAGACATAGTCTAATTCTGTTTCCATATTATGTAAACAAACTTAAACCACTAAAGTAGCTTAACTATGCAGATTACTGTATTTGAAAAGGCTATTTAAATCAACCTGCTAACTATGTGAAAATATGATTGCTCCCTTTTGTTATATCATGAATTAACTGTCAGATTTTGTCCTGTTTATTTAATACAATTAAATCCCTTAAACAAAACCTAAATGTGCACAAAGTCTTTCACAATACAAAGTTTGCTCATGTAAACAAAGACCTGCTTTCCCCTTATGCATGTTTAATAGTCTATTTTAATTTGAGCAGACTAAATAAATATGATAATTGAACAGTTGGCTCTATTGGGAGCATATAAGACTTGACATATAGTTATAGAGGAAAACAAACAAAACCTGAACAAAAACCTGTGTAAACTTTCCATTTATACGGTTTTGAGTGTCATAGGAAAATTATATTCAACTATGCAATCCAGTTTAATAATAAAGGAGATCGATGGTAATTCAGTCTGTCAGAACTGTATTTATCTTTGAAAGGATGAGAACAAGACAATCATAACAACCCTAATGGTGTGTTCAGACCGCACAAGATGAAGGTTTCGCTGTCGGGATTTCACAATAAAAGCACAGGTGAAACTTAATATCATGGACTAATGCTAAATTGTTGTCTATCAACAACTTTTGAATCACCTTTCGGAGACCATTCATTTTTTTTGCAAAGTTTTGAAAAAAAGAGTCCGATTTGGTTCATCCGGACGCAGCTCTGATTCTGTCCGACTCCGCTGGACTTTCTTGTAAATCTTCCCCTGCAGAAAGCGCCAGTGCTGGGCAGTGTGCCGTTACAGACCGGGCTCTGTGCTGGAGGTAAGTGAGGATGATCAGTGTTACTAGGACTAAATTAAAACACCTTTTCTTAAAGCCACCTTAAGACCTCTTAAGAGCATTCCTTATTTTTACCTTTGTAATTGTTTATCTCTCTGTTCCATTTTAGGTGAAATGAGCTTCACATATAACCAGTCCCTGATTGGCTGCTATGCGGCGAATTCATCTCGTTTCATCTTCAGTGATCACCGCTTCTCTCTCTCTCCATGTGGTGCCGCTGTTTGGCAACACCTTAGCTCCATCTAGTAGCACGAGGTGGCAGAGGAGCAGTGAATGCTCTCACCTCTGGGAGTTCACCACTGGCTGCTTCACCGCCCTTTCCCGCACGGTTTGTACAGTGATTCTATGTGAATCCACTGCTAGGGCTGTTGCTACCATCTCTGGTGTAAACGCACCATAACAGCCCGATGTTCTAAGCCTCTTCTGATCTAGATAAGGTTTCTCTCACTAACTTAAAGCCTGCTAAAAAGGGGAAGGGGTTGCATATAAATGGTTTTAATATTTATATGGTTTAGTTTTTTTAAGGAAACTAGTTTTCAGACAAAGAAGAATATACATAGGTGGTGCTTACAAGATAATTCAACCCCATTCCCTATCTTCTGCTTTTCATAAAATACAAAAAATAA
>NW_015151259.1:184578-187360 GCF_000732505.1 Cyprinodon variegatus | reverse complement strand
AAAAAAAATGGGACCCACAGACCAGAAGACCACATAATGATTAATAATAATCCATCCCATTGTTGTGTTGTTCTGAAAAGGAATACAAAAACTGTCTGTCTCCAGGCTGTGGTCAGAACATATTTGGCTTTATATATATATATATATATATATATATATATATATATATATATATATATATATATATATATATATACATATATAAACATATTTTTTTAACTTTTCCTGTAAAGATTTAGGTCACTTTCAGCATACAAGGTAAAATGTTATTCCATGCACATTATCACTGTAGTAGTTTAGTTTAGCAATATGAAGAAAGTGCAGAGTGAAGCAGTTCCTAATGTCCAGCCAAGTTGGCGTATCAGCCCTTTAAGATTAAGGGACATTTCTGGCATTTTTTTACTCTTGTATATTTTCCGCTTCATTTATTCATTTCTCCCATCATTAAATATAAGTGGATCCCCCATGGTTAGCCTCTAGCTAGCCTGGGCCAGATGTAGACTCTTCCGGGCCATCAACGCTTTCAGTTTCCCGGCAGGAATCTCCGAACTACTGCTGTTCTGCTCAACTCTCTGACTTGGCAGCACCAAGATGCAGCCTCTACTGCTATGGCTCCTCAGCTCCGGAGGGGGGCATAGCTGGACGGCTCGTCCCGGTTATGGAGCTCTCTCACTTGCTGTTCTCACACTGATTCCTCTCTGCTCCTGCCTGAGTTCAGGAACACTGCCTCCCCTTACTACTGTTGTCCAGGTGGTTTTCCCTTTTGTTTTGGGACCAAAACAAACATAGACTGAATGCAGGAGACAATGCATCCACTCAGAAACAAAAACAGCAATCAAATACCCTAAAACCATTGCTTGCAATCTGTTGTCTTTATAATGCCACATGGTTTCTGGTATAAGTCTAATTTAAATAGACATTTTTATAATTATTATTTCATTAGTCTGTGTAGGACTGCGTATACACCTTGCCGCAGTCCTATTTGAGCATAATGGCAGTCTGGTTTATCAGCTGCTGTTGCGCAAAAGATGTCTGCCTGCACAAAGAGAACTGACTCGTATGAAATTATAAACAGCAATTTCTAAGGCAAGGCATATATAAAGATTGAATCTTTCAGATCATAAGTGACAATAAATAAAATACATATAGACAATATATGACATTTATGTCAATAAATCCCTGTAATTTTTACACACTGTACCTTTAATGCATTAAATTCGATTGAATAATTATATAGATTTTAACGCTAAAGACCAGGAATTTTTGTATTTGCTGTTTCTTGTACACCTGTAAATCTGACACACAAGCATCATGAAACGCAATGGTCCTCTCTGTGTAGTGAAGCTTAAAAATGCTCTCAGGGTAGCTCAAGCACAGACATTCCCAACATAAATATCATAGATGCAGCAAAAATTTACCAGCCAGCCCACCTCGAGTGAGATGGTGAGCTTTTTAGAGCCAATATATTAAGTCCACATCTGAAAAATTAAACAACTCCCTGGTTAAGTGGGTTGCATCATGGATTATTTGTCTTAGTTACTGGATTAGGGAAAACAGCAGCGACAGCACTAATTAATTTTTATTGCACTTCATTTTGCATGTTAAAAAAGCAAATATTGGTTTGTGAAAGGCAATGATTGATAAATTGCACAACTATCATAGTTCTGTTGTATATGAGATGGTACTTTAACTTCTGTTCATAGTAAGTGTTCAACTCTTAAAGGCAATATTGTGTGCGTTATTGCTATTTGTTTTCTTTAATATTGAGTGGAAGGATTTTTGTTTTAATGAATGGTCATTTACTGTTCACACTTCTAAGTAGGTAGCTATGAAGCTTAAGTGTAAATTCAATCACGAATACTCTTATCAGCTTCACCTGAACCACCCTCGTTGAGTGATATCACATCATTCGGGTGCCGCACCTTCTCCGAAACCAATCGCCTTAATTTAGCACCTGGCCCATCTTCTCTCTTCCACACGCAAACAAACTTTCACCCCATCTCGTCCGTCAACTCATCCACTTATTCCACCATCCATGTCTGGGCCCGTGTCCAGGAAGACTACTCTAACTCTTTATTGGGTTACTCATCCAAGTGTATGTTGATTCACAGCATCAAAGACTTCTACTGGGGCACAAGCGCCAAATAACTTATTTCGTTTATGTCTTCATCTGCTTCTGTTTCCTTGAACCCCAGTTGGGCTTAGCAGAGGCAGCCAGAGGCTGCGGCTGGCTAGCTTAAGTGGTAAGTTACCTGCCTGCTAACAAGTAGCCTGGGTTCGTATCCCAGCTGAGGGGAATGAGCTGCCAGTGTGGATCCTTAGGCAAGACTCTTCATGCGAATGCCTCCTTTGCAGAGTGGTGCCCCAGTGGTTAGGGTATTGTGTTTGGAATCCGGAGGTTCTGAGTTCAATGCCTCAGCTGCCAACCTTAATCCCACAGTGCACAGGGCGCCGCACAATGGAAGCCCACTGCATCCCTAAGAGGATGGGTTAAATGCAGAGTGAATTTGTTGCTCTGTACTCGTGACAGTGCAATCAGTTGGTAGGTGCAGCTGATTGCAACGTTGTGTCTAGTTTAGGGCTGCAACAACGAATCGATAAAATCAATAAAAATCGACTTTTAAAAGCGTTGGCAACGAATTTCATCATCGATTAGTTGTGTCGCGCGATTAATGCGCCTTCTGCCGCCGCCGTCATCACATCCACTTGACTGAAACGGGTTAGACTTTTCAGACCCCTCCAGCGACTATTTTTCAAAAAAGCGACTAGCGACAAATCTGGC
>NW_015151259.1:167073-183748 GCF_000732505.1 Cyprinodon variegatus | reverse complement strand
GTGAGAGAGGTTTACGTCTTTTTAATGACTTGGAATCACTGCGGCACCGCACCCACCGCAACGGTAAGACCGGACTCGGTGTGAGCCGGGGGTCACTCACATCCACATCCTCCAGTTGTGATGCCAGTATGGCTATTGTTGCAGTCATCAACAGTAGACATGAGACGGAATATTTGAGCCTGCCTGCCCCTGTTCTGATCTGTTTGCCTAAGTTGTCTTCGAATTCTGTTGGATTCTGCCTCTTCACTTCACCCTTTTGGATTATCATGCCTTCCTCCATCCTCTGTACGGATCTGATCTCCTGTCAGTTCTGTGTCATTCAAGGCTTCGGTGTCTGGAACTCTTTGTGCGGCAAGAGCTGTGTCTTATCAGCTGACCGGCTGGTATCAACCTCATTCTTTGGGCACGGACTGAACTCTAAGCCAGGTTAGTGTCTTACATGATCAGATCATCCGCTATAAGGTTTTCGTGGTCACTAACCTGTGTTTCCTGTTGCCAGTGTTACCTTCCTCGGATGCCCTAGCCGCTGCTGCAGCAGATCCTCAAACTGTTTGTCGTAGCTCCAAACACAATAAACTGTGATGCAATGTTTATTCTTTATATCAGAATTAGCATCTTCAGAAACTTTAGCTACAGTGGCTTATCTTTGAAATGCTCCACACTAACCAGTCTTTGATCATCAAGTACATCCATTTGTTATGGCCACAAATACCACTGTCACTTGTTTAGCACTATTCCCATGTTAAATAATGTCTAACAGATACGGACTATAATAGAGAAACATTCAATAAAAAATGAATTTTTAAAGACCTAGCCATCAAGCCATCACTTGGACCTTATCAGACTTGCTCAGACCCCAACACATTATGATGGAGGACATAATATTTTGTTGATGTCTTTTGGAACAGAAGCTGCAAGAAAGATGTTTACATTTTGGTTTTGATAAAAATATGTCTCCTGAGTGTTTAGAAATAAATGGAGTTTAAATTTATCAACAGTCTAAAGCAGATTAGTCTATTGCCCCGGTTTGTTGACTTTACAGCAATCTTCACCCTGAGAAAACCTTTCCTGATTACTCAAACTCTGTCACAGTGGGGTGGAGGTTTGGCAGGATCCAAATTCATACACGGAAGCCAAATGTGGTACTTGAAAGTGTAGATCTAATTAACCAAAAAGGTCAATAAAATAAAAAAATCCAAGAGTTTTCATTTTTATTATCTGTGATAAAGTCGGGACTTTAGTGTAATTTGTTTTATATCCTGTTCACTACTTACATTGTGTTTTTTAAGACAATTTTATCTCACACCAATGAAGAGCTCTAAAAAGCTCATGTATCAAATATGATTTACTTTGGATTACAGGGTTAATGACTTTTAAATGAATCAGTCCAGCACTGGTTCTGCTGGGCCTCCTATGCTAGAAAAACTTTTTTTTAATTACGGGGCAATGTCATACAACTCAGAGAGAGCCAAGTAATTAAAATGTGTTAGAAAAAAACATGCAATTTTATTAATATATTAATAGAAGCATGAATGCTAAATCTGCTAAGTTGTGGTTGTAGGCTCTGGCTTACTCACACTGAACAGTATTCTGGGAGCAGAAGGGTAATAAATGCCTCATTTTACTGTAATGACAATTAGTTCCTCTACAGCGATTCCCAAGAACTGATGGGAGACGGAGAAGGGAAGAGATGGTTCATGAAATAAAGAGTAACAAAATGGAAAAGACAAAGACTATCTGCAATCATATTCAGACAGATAGGAGCACTAAGGGTGAAGCAGGAAGTTTTAAAAAGTCATGGCAGAATATTAAAAAATTTAAGTGGACTGGGTTGTAGCAAACTCCTTTAAGAGGCAGTTTAATTTGGAACAGAAGCTGCATTTTTAGCAGTAGTGATGAGTTTGTGTGTCAATGTCAGAAGTTGGGTTTTATTTGCCCACAGTTTGATTACACCTTTCACTTGCTGGAGCCATTCAGGAAACAATCTGTGCTCTGCAGCAATTCATCCCCTGTCAGACATCGGGGACATTATCACACAGCGATTACGAGGGCGGCTGCTTGAAATATTAATGAATAGGTTACACATGTGCAATAAATCTGCAGACTGCTCTGTATTTACAGTTGTTTATGGATCACTATCAGACAATTTCAGACCCACAGTCCCCTGAGAGACAGCCTCCTGTTTTTAAACCTTCTGTTAGGCCATAACCATGAGTTATGATTTATTTTAACAGGACTATGAGTGATAGTCTAGCACATTAAGGACAAAAATTATGAAGTGAAATAAAAAACATCCATCCATTATCTGGCACGCTTGTCCCAATTGGGTTTGCGAGGGGTGCTGGTGCCTATCTCCAGCTGTCAATGGGCGAGAGGCGGGGTATACCCTGGTCCACTACCATGACTTTTTTCACTCTTCTCCCTGGATGTTGGTTCCATTGCTTTTAATTACAGTCGTAGGAAACAAGTATTCAACTTTTTTGGGGGTGTTTTTGTGGCACTAGTGGCTGTTTTTTTTGTTTTTTTTTGACAGAAGGCTGACAGGATAGGGGGTATGAGAGAGAGGGGGAGAGAGACATACGGCAAAGGACCACAGGTCGGATTCTAACCCGGTCAGGTGCGTCAAGGACTACAGCCTCCGTACATGTGTCCTGCGCGCTACCCGCTGTGTCACCTGCACGCCCAGTATTATTACCATTGCATGGTAATCAGACCTGTTCTGACCTGGACAGAGTGTGTTCCCCTTACTTACAATAATAGAAAGTATTCAGAGACAAAATAAATTACACTATTTGGTTAAACAGTAAAATGTTATGAATAAACCTTAAGAAAGGATCTGTTTTTTTTATGGGAATAAGTATTTCTTGTATCCAAACACTCCTTACTCAGACATGTTTTGGCCTTGGAGCTCTGAGACTGAATGAATAAACACTCATAAATTCTTATATTCATAACTACATAAATATATGTGAAAATGAATTAATAGGAGATTTTTTTTCCTGCCACATTACTCATCACTGGTTACTCTACTCCATAGCTAATGTTTCATTACTTTATATGTCTTCCTTCTTTCCCATGCTGCATGTAATGGTTTCTGTTTTAACAAACCATTTGTAATTTTTTCTATTTTTATTTTAATTAAAAGGCCACAAAGTGTCTGCAGTTTGTTCCAGATCTCAACTCAGAAAAAAACTGACAGGTTGAATCTGCTGGATGTCACTCAAGTGATCTAAGTAATCAGTCGATGAGGCAGAGCTGTATATCATTAGTTTGTTCAGCTTATTGTTGCACAACTGAGGATGTATTTATTTTTCTAGTGGTGGAAGTAAGTTTTTCTATTACAGTAAAGGAAAATATTATCAATACAGCTTCATAGTATTACAATGCTCCTGTGATGGCGGGTCTAATGTGTCTTGCCCACATGCGGAAGCACACACAGAGATTAGAAAAGGGTTAAACAGTTTATTGGAAAAAACTGCGGAACAAAGACATAGAAAACAGTTTTCCAGCTTGGGGAGGTTCCAGCGATCAGGTGAACCGGAAGTAGAAGCCAGTTGTATTTTCGGGAGGTTCCAGAGTTCCTTTTTGTGGAGGCTTGCAGTGTCGAAGGTGTTGTCCGCTTGAGGGCGGACAGGCAGACTACTGTGGTCCTGAGGAGTCACTTTGTTCCTGAGGTGAACGGCGTTCAGATAAGGAGCACGGACTCCTTTCTCAGCGTGACGAGAGAGTTCCTTCCTAGGCTAGAAGAATCTGGCTTATCCAGCGGATCCGTAGATATCCCAATACTAGCAAACACTCTAGCGTGGAAGTGAAGACAGTCTGCTTAAATACTCCTCAGAAGTGATGACCAAATAGGCTGCAGGTGTAAGAGGTAGAGAAGAACACAAAGCCCTCCAGACCAGCAGAACGGAGCTGTACGGAGGAACTGAAAGAGAACAAAACAATCCCCACAAACTGGAACCCTAACAGCTCCAAATAAAACTTAAAGGTTGCCTGTTAAAAATGTAGTTAGAACATTTTTTTTTAGACATATAGAATTAAATTTTTTCAGTCTGCACAATGAAGATGGATCAGACAAAAAATTTTCTATGAACCGCAAAAAACCCCCAAAATAATAAATTTTCTTTATTTTAGACTTGATTTTGTCCTATGTACAGTGGTGCAGAAGAAAGATGATACTTGCATGTTTGTATGTTGGAATAATAAGTTTCTTGTTCCATTGATATATGACAGCAAAAAACAAAGACCATTCTCATATATTTAAGTAAGAAAAAAAACATAATACATATACAAAATGTATATACATTTTACTGTATTTGGATTATTAGGCTTTCCACTTTATCCCTACTTGTTTCATATAAAAGGGGATTTTGGACATCAAGGTACTTGATTATCAGCTCATATCCACTCAAGCTCCATGCAACCAGAGGAAGAATTTCCTACATCTTCCTTACTTTTAATCTGTTTTTAATATTATATTTTATAGAGCCCTTTCCTCAGTGTTCAATAGAGAATGATACTTAAAATCTCAGCTTAAGATCTCTGCTAACATGATGCCAATGGGCCTCAGTATAGCCTTGCTGCAGGTAGGTATATTTACATTTATTTTTATTTTGTTCTTTGATATATCAGGATGATACGTCCTGTAAAAAATAATTATGTGGAAACTGAAGTATTCGATGAATCTTTTAAAGGAATTATAGTAAATGCATATTATTACCTAATTTTAGTGATGAGATTTTTATGGTCGTAAAAAAAATGACTCCACCATTAAAGCTGCAGTGTGAAATCTTGCAGAGAATAGCAGCTTTTTTGAAAACACTCAGATATCCTTTTGGTGGAGGATGTCTTAATATATTAGGATGAGCACACATTAGTTTTTTGGTAAATGTCGTATCTTCTAAAGTGTTTCTTTCACAGCCGTATAATATTAACCAGATTTACGCTTTCACGTGACTTAAAAAGTTTTAAAAAGCCACCATATTCAGATGAAAGAAATCTTTTTGGTTTACAAAACGTGTGGCCTTTGAAGCTTTGAACTAAACCCAGACTAGTTAGAACTTTTGAAGCTTGAAATAAAGCTATTTTCCTTAAACTGCTGGGGCTTTGTATGGCAGCAGTTCATATCGTATTTCCTGTCAGCTAAATGGTTATTTTATGGCTGCATGGTTTCTTATTGGTCTTCAGCAGCCCACAAAAATAACCTGTGACTATAGGAGAAGCAGAACTGACCATTAAGTTGCTCTGTGGAAGAATGAGTGGTAGATGGCATAAAACATAAAAATCCCCTTGCTACAGTTAAAGGAAAGCTTGCTTTTAACAATTAATACCTTTTCAGAACACATATTAGAGTTAATCTGCAATGAGAAACCAGACTGTTAAGCAATCTGCTGAGAATAAACTCATGACCCTTACTTTTTAAAGCTTTGAACAGTTATCAATGTTACAGGCCCTCGGTAATTAATTGTCACAAAACTGGTAATTTAACAGTTGAGATTAATCACTTTGTTCATATCAACTGTTATTGTGTGTTCAATTTCTTACACATGTAAACAAAAGTACCCCTTTTTTAATGAAAGAAAATACACAAATACACAATAGTCACAGAAATAACATCAATCTGACAGAAGTAGAAATAAATATAAAATCTATACAAATTGCGTTTCATTTATGCTTTAAGAGAATCATTTAAAAATGTAATAAACAAACAAAACAGGCCCAGGATAAAAATGATGGTACCCTAAACTTCATGTTTTTGTTGCATAACCTTTTGAGGCATTCTGCTCCAGTTTTATCTCAGGTTTCAAGGAAGCAAAAATTCTCAATAGGATTTAGGTTAGGGCTCATAAAAGGTCACTTCTGAATAGTCCAAAAATTTTCCTGTATCCCTTTTTTTGTGTTTCTAACTGTGTGTTTTGGCTCATTATCATGTTGAAGACCCATGACCTGCAACTGAGACCAAGCTTTCAGACACTGAGAAGCAAATGTCCCTCTAGAATCTCTGGATAGTCTTCAGATGCCATCGTACCCTGCAGAGGTCATGAAGATAGGAACAGTGTTCTTTTCTTGATATGGTTGTTTTATCCTTCTGTAAACATAGAGTTAAAAGGACTTGACAAAAGTTTACAGTTTTGTCTCATCTGTCCACAGGGCATTCCCATAATTTGGCCAATTCCATTCTTCAAGTCTTCTTCCCTTGATCAAGTCACATTAAATCCCCTTTTTCTCAAACTGCAATGCCTTTAAGCTTTTTGGAAGCTTTGTTTTTGGCTCTTTTGGTATTATCTGTATGTATGATTTGTCATTAATATTCCTCCTGCATCCACGTCCAGGGAGGTTGGCCACAGTCCCAAGGAATTTAATAATTTGAAGAATGTCTGCAGTGACAGGAACTGCAAGCTTCTAGGAGGAGATCTTACAGAACTAGAATTTTCTATATTTATCTTTCTATAATCCAAAGACATCTCTTGCCTTTGCTTCTTCTCGTTCATGTTGAGTGTGGTACCAAATGGCACACTGAGTACCTTAAGACCTGTGGTCACGTTATTTTCTGTTCATTTTTAGCCAGGCCTGTTTTGTGGGTTTATTTTTTATTTAAATCGTTCTGTCAAAGCATGCTTGGCAACAAATTTCTGACCTTCATAAATTCCTTTTCATAGAATTTGTATTTAATTGTAATTTTTCTCAGATTGAAGTTATTTCTTTGACCTTTGTGTGTTTTTCTTTTTGTCCATGTTCATGTCTTTGTCACACTACTGTCAAGGTAGTTGGATTTAATCCGAGAATAAAATTCAGGAAACTAAAAACCAGGAGAAATCAATCAAAAAAAAAAAAAAAAACACATGGGGAGCAAGTAAAAACAAGAAACCAGCAATGATGAAATGCAGATGAAGTAAATATGGGAGGCAGAACAAAGAATGGACAAATGAGCTGATATGCAGCAGTTGTGGATAGAAGTACCTAGAATTTGTCAGTGCGTGTCTCTATGACATGATTCAAGTCTCAAAGTCCATAACATTACAGATGCTCTTTAGTAATAATTGATATTTAATGTCATGACCAGTGGAGTACAGTGATTTTATTAAATAATCCCCTCTGGATTCATTTAAATGGCTAAAATAGACATAGTCCTGCTTTATGTAGCCTTTCCAAGCTCAGTAAACTGTGGTCATGAAGGGATGAACATGGTCTGTATTAATCATGTTAAATGAATGTAATTTGGGACTAAGAGGCCCAAATTGTCCTGAAAGAAATATCACCACACCATTACCACTATAATGAGCTTGATCCATTTATACAAGACAGGATAGATCAATACTTTAATGATATTTATGGCAAACTGTAACCTTACCTCGTCAATACTGCTGCAGAAATCTATAAATCCTAAATCCTGCTGTAGCTCGTCTGCTTCAAAGTTTGAGGTGCTGTGCTTTCAACGATAGGATACTGTATACTCTGGTTCAAATGTTTTTTTGTTTGTTTGTTTTCTTTTGTTTTGGTAACTTTCGCCTAATTGTAACCTCAAATAAGTGTTCCCTTTCTGTTTAGAAACCTTTAACATCAAGATTTTTTTTTTTGTTATTTCAACTGCTCTTTTCCTGGACATTTTTATTTTCGTCATAATTTCTGTGATAATTGTTGTTTGTGAGGGTTCCAGTAGATCATCTTTTTTCAATCAAATTAATGAACCTACTAAAGTGATAAACTTGTGCAAATAAAATGTGTTTCTGAGAATAAATTATTTTTTGTTTTCTTTGTATAACTGGTTTCTGTGTATCTATTTAGAATCTTTGTTACACAGCTAAGGTTTGTCATTGAAAAAACAACAACATGAAATTAGCTTTCTGTGCTATGGAGAATTGTCTAATATTATAACTGGCTTCCTGACAGAACCTTGGTATATTTTCCATTTCTGTATCTCCTGTGTTCACTCACTAATGGCCTCTCATGGGTTATTTCCCTAATAGTCAACAGAGAGAGGAACCTGTGTGGCCCCACCTCTTTCTATCATTAGTAACAGCTGATGTATGTAAATTCATCATACATACATACATACATGAAAAGAGAAGGATCAATATTAATAATAATCAATTAATGTACATGTCAAAAATGCATGCAGATATCGTAAAACATGGCTAATAGCAGAAATAGATTCTTACTAGGATGAGAGAGGGTGCTAGCTGTGCCTGGAGCTTTCTCATGTTTAGCATCTCCTGCTTTGGCATTGCAGGAGCCTGACAGTGCCGTTTGTAGAGGAGCCAGGCGTTGACCACAGCGAGGGTGATGCTGTGCCAGAAGAAGTACATGTACCAATGCCAGGATTTCAGGGTGAACTTATATTTTGCTGTAAATGAGTCCAACAAATCCACACCTCCCATATATTTGTTGTAGGTAGCCACAATGAAAGGTCTTTCAACACCAATGTAGGTTTTGGTGGCTCTGTCCCAGTGCTGAATCTCCTGAACAGGTTCTGGCCCAGTGAAGGATGACGCAAATGTTGTGTGTCCCCTCCACTCTGTAGCCGAAGCTTCCTCTACCCTTCATCTTCAAGCTCTTCTCATCTTCAAGGTTGCAGTTGGGGAGCCGCACCTGCTTGGCTGTACCCACATAATGGATTCCATGCTCAAGGAGCTTCACTACCAGTGGAACAGAGGTGAAGTAGTTATCTGCATACATCTTGTAGTTCTGGTACCATCTGCAGGCAGGTAAGAAATAAATGCTTTCATGTTTGAGCACAAACGTTTGTTTTGAAGCGTTTGGAATAAGGTCAAAGTAGCTTTTAACTGATTAACAATTGGAATATGTTTAAAACAATTCAGTGTTAAATATTAATTTGTTAAACGATTTTCCTAAATTTGAAATAGATAACCATGTAGATGATTGATTACTAACCTTCTGCGATTATTCATGATGAAATTGTACGTTTCACCTCGCTTATTTAAGCATAGCTTATGAAACAATGGAGCTAGTAGCAGGCAGTTAGGAGGGACTCAGTCGGTCAAACTTTTCCTAACTTTGCTTGACCTGTAATCTCTGATCTCCGGTCTGGATAGGTACGGCATTTCCAAAGTTCAAGAAAGCTTAGTCGAGGCTGTGTTGGATGGGTCTGTGTTCTGATAGCATTGACAGAAAATCGTTGTCCTTTTGGATGCTCCATGATTCTCTGCTACCTCCAAGTTATTTCTGTAACTCGGCAGGAAATGTTGCGTGTCTGTTTTGCAGAATGTGGTCCTGAGATAGCGAGCAGGTCCATAGAAGCAGGAGTTAAGGAATGAAGATCCTTGGCCTGCCACTGGACTCTCCAGGGACGGAGCCCTTCTAAAACAGGATGCGGAAGCATGTAGCAGTCTTTTTATGTCCCCAAGCATGTTGGTGGGCAGAATAGCATATCCTTGAGGTGTGTTAAAAACCCTCTGTTGATGTTCAATTAGGGGTGGTTAAATGGAGTCTTGGAGAGTGGGGCAGCGCAGCAGTTTGGAGGGGAGAACAAACATTTTGTTCCACCAATGTTCACAGCTAATCCCATGGCTTATGGCTCAATAATGGCATTAGTATTTATGGCAATGTTTTTAATAAAATGCATGCATTTCTGTGTGAGATATAGAAAAGTTTTCATACAAAAAAAGGCTAAGTTAATGTATTAATGTTTTAATGTCTGATCTGCAATCAAGTGCTACAGAAGCCTGTTGATTATTCATTCTTTTCTGGTGTGATGCAACAAGGAAACACCAAAAACATGCGAGACAGTGGTCCATGAGGAACAGGCATGGGAACCATGGTATTAACCAACTAATGCATACCCATAAATATCCTCCAATCATCTGAAATGAACAGGTTATACTCTCCAACTAGCGGTTTGGATAAATTGGACGCACAACTCTCAGGAGCTAAAAAAATATCTCATCCAAAATTATACATGCTCATTCCATTTAACAACCAACAAAACAGAAGATGTGGAAGATTATCTATTCTTTCAGTCTGAAAAGTGTTTAATTGTTGGATGTTATTAATTTCTTCAAGAAGGTTTCTTTGCACAGATGGGAAAGAAACCGCCCCCCAGCAACCCAGAGAGACAGAAAAGCATGAATGTTGATTGCATGACATAATATTCATGGCAGGTTGAAGATGGAATCCCTGGATATGGTACAATTTGGGGTCCCACCAGCTGCAACAAAATGATTACTGACTGTGTCCTCTTCTCAAGCATGCTCACTAGACGAGAGCTCAGGGGGACGGAGGAGGAGAGGAACAGAAGGAGGTTTATTCAACATTTCAGAAGCCAGGTAATCCATCTGGAGGTGGATAAAGAAGATTAGAGCAGCATCTCCTGACGAGTATGAATTCCCAAAATTAATAGCAGAGGCGTCTTTGCTGATTTAAGCTCTCATTCTGACCTGAACAGGTTCACACAAAGTAACACTTCTAATCCTGGAATATTTAATGTGTTGATATGCTATGTAAATACTGTATGTCGAAAAAAAGCACATTAATAAAATATCCTCTTTTGCCCTAAAAACGTCAAGTGTCATCCAAGTAGGTATCTCAGTAGGGTCTGTGATTAACACATGACAAGCAGACAAGCTGCTAAATAAAGTAGATGTTTTTTACATGGTGTGTATGCATGTGTGCTGGTTAGCAGAGAGGAGAGAAACTTGCTAGATGACATAGAAAGGTGTATTAAAGATTCATGGATGGGAAATCATCTGTAAATCACTGTTATGATTCATACATATTTAATGAAGCCTCACAAGCAATAGAAATTCTGGAGCCTAAGGAACCATTCCAGTGTCTCCTCTGCTTTCTATGGTAATGAACAAACAGGTGATTTCTGCTGCCAGCCTGTCATCGACCAGCCCTGCAGGTGTCATCTTTCATGTAAAGCTCACAAAAGACCCTCAGATAGATGAGAGGGATGCAGCCCAAAATGACAATAAAAGATGAATAAACCTGTCTCTGCTTGTGGACACACTTTCCATCTGCTGCAGCTAACAAAGCCCTCTCTATTAAGCAATAGACGGAGCGAAGCTCTTAAAGGAAGTTTTATCTAATTCTGGTGTTTTTAGAGGTCCTACCTTTATACTACCTCCTAAATTACGGTCTAATCAAACGACAAAATAGCAAATCTGTGGATTTATTGTAGTTTTCCATTCATGCCAGCAGGTGTTGAACCTTACAGTAGCAGCCATTCAAAATTAACCTGATGGATTTGCTCCGCATATCCATCAGGAAACCTTCCGTTGAAGTAATTTTGGAAAGGGGCGAAGATACTGGTTAGCTGATTGGTCTATGTTGGTGATAGACGGGCCAAATAAACCAATCAGATCAACGAAGCATATGACGTACTAACAGAGCGACGACGAAAACACAACCACAAGCCAGGCTACTCTTGCCGAAACCAGTCGGGAGAAGAGCAAAAACATCTTTTCCTCTGAGAAAAGCCTCCAGAGCAGTGTTTTGCTCTTCTTTCAGTGAAGAAATACTCTGTAATTCCGATAAAACTTGCTCGATAGCCACGCTAACGCTAGTTTCATCGGCTGAAGCCGCCATGTTCTTTAGACTGAACTGTTGCGCTTCTCGTTGCGTCACACCTCAACCCGTCCCAAAGCCAATGCTGATTGGACGTTCGTTTGGTGAACGGCTCCAAATTTTCTTTAACGGAGAGTCTCCAGACTGATCTGCGAGTGAAACCTTGAAAGCTCGCGAGATCAGGATGGTCTCACGAGGCTAATTCAAAATGGCCCTTCCCAGTTGAAGACCAGCCGAATGGCAGTCCACTTCCCTCTAACTCAAACAAAGCTACTGGAGTGACCCCTTCTTGCATATTTTTTTACTCTGACTCCACCCCTTCACTGAATGACGGGGTCTGACCAGGAGATGACGCTTTTCTTTATATCTTATTGTGCACAAATCATGAAAGAATATTTTAATACAAATATCGATGTTTAAAAAGGAATTGAAGGGGGACCAGCCAAGGGCTAATCAAGGGAAGTGGGGACATTTTGAATGGAGGATACTGTACCACACATCACAAATTACAATTTACTACATAAATATAAAATATAAATAATACATCACTTTTTTTTTTTCTTCTGTGAGCACTAATGCATAGAACAGGTTTGAGAAGGATCACTGGCCCAACTCTAAGGTGTGTTCAATTTGTATATGGAAGTTGGATTGCAAAGTTTTTTTTAGGACATATCCTATTAAACAATGTCAAATTTTCATCATAAAAAAAAGATTGAAATCCAATAGGGGTGTAAATCACATCCATCATGGTGATTCGATTCAGTATCGATTTCCTGACCCAACGATTCGATTATTTTCGATACTCAAGAATACACCACGGCTCGATTCGATTAATCTGTTAAAAAATTTTTAAATTATGATTATTTTTTTTACACTAAACAAAGTTTCAAGTTTGAAATAAATCAATGAAAGCTGTAATATCGGTATGCTTTTTTTTTTTGAAACAACAGCAAATAACAGAAGTAGAAAAGTTGCATAAAAAAGTACTGCAAAAATACTGCACAGAATCATTGCAATGAGTTCAATTCAATACCTCGGCTCCAGAGTGTGGACGTCCCGCCCCCTTGAGAGACGCTCCGCTGCTCCTCTCCCATATTGTAGCTGACCGCGGACAGTGTCGCAGACAGGAGGCCGGCTTGTTTTGTTTTTATAACCGAAATTGCAGAAAACAACTCGTGAAGTTTGACCCGCTAGAAGAGCGAGGTGCGCGAGAACGCTGGGACCCTTTTTCCACCTGGATCTCCGCTCTTTTTGGCCCTCATGTCCTTCCGTCGTCGGACTAAACTCGTCCCCACTTCCACGCCACCTCGGCCGTATCTAGACCCACAGCGTGTAGCTCAGACCACGCTTCAATATTGAGCATAATTTAAAAATGTCTGTGTCAAGCTCACTGCAACACACTGCTGTAAGAGTATAACCAGGAAGCGAGGTAGGAGGGCAAAATAGGTTTAGCGCCACCGCAGCACAGGAGGAGAATTACGCCCAGGAGCAAATGGATAAAAATAGACTGGAGGAAAAAAAAACAATACTCGATACTCTTGCGGAAGTGTCGATGCTTCAGATCGTCGGCTGTTGGATCGATGCATCGATACAAAGCGATTATTATTTACACCCCTAAAATCCAACATGGCTGCCACATGAATACAATCTTCTTACTTTGAAGGCATAAAATTGTGTGTTCACTCCTTCAGGTGTGGTTAGTTGTGTACTGGTTTTTCATTTGACCAAAACCACATATATCACTGACCAATTTACTGGTTAGTGAAATTTTATCCCGTGATGTGATATAATTATATTGACATAAGCTTATTTTGCTGGATTTCACTGTTAAAAAGGAAGCTATGTACCCCTGAAGGCGTTTAGACCTCAGAGCTTCCCTTCCAGTTCTTTTCCTGGGAGAAAGCTACTCGGTTTAACTACTCTTAACNTGGGAGAAAGCTACTCGGTTTAACTACTCTTAACCAGAGGTGGAAAAAGTACTAAAACATCATACTCAAGTAATATTTCATCCAATACTTGGATGAAATATTACTCAAGTACAAGTAAAATTACCCATCAGAAAAATTACTCAAGTAAAAGTAATAAGTAGCTAATTTAAAATGTATTTTAAGTAAAAGTTACTTAGTTACATTTAAAAAAATAAAAACTGCTGAACGGGGCAGGGGATCTCTCCCATGTAGTCAAAATAGGACAAGGAGTCATAAATCCAAAACTATTTAGTTTTTAATTAAAGAAAAATCTATACAAATGTATACAAGATAACACATGTTACACATGACATTTAAGACCCTTAGAAAGGTGTGCAATTTTAGTTCAGACCATCCCATAAAACTTTTTCAAACAATCAATCGAAGGTAAAAGTGCCATAAATTGTTGGTTCTAAGGGCCGTCCTTCTTATCTTCAAACATTAACTACAGTTATTACTAAGCAGTATACAAATGCAATAAAACACGTCGCACATGACATTTAAGACCCTTATAAATGTATAATGTGCCATTTTAGTGCAGTACATCCCATAAAATGTTTCCAATGTTTCCACATCAATTGAAAGTGGAATTGCCATGAATTGTTCATTCTGATTGCCATCCTTCTTTTAACATAAACAGTTATAATGCAAATCAAGGCTAAATCACGTGTTTTGACTCCATAAATAACCAAAATAGAACTAAAATCTCAGTGTCAGGGACATTTCAGAAAAATAAAAGCAAAATAGTGCAACACTCTGATGGCAGGCTGGGCGTTTAATGTCTAATGATAAAACACGTCAAAGCAGAATTCGATGTTTCAGTTAGCATTTCTAGTGAAACGTTCTCTGAACCGTCGTCGCTCTCCTGATCCACCTCCATCTCGTTCCCAATCTCCTACAGAAAGACTTTTTGTCTTCCTTTCGGTTTTCCAAAGGTTTTTTTTTTTTTTACTCAGTAACGGATGGATTTGTAATGTAACAAAATACAATACTTCACTCAAAACGTAATCAAGTAAAATTTTAATTACCGATTTCAAAAAGTACTTGAAAAATACAAAATACACAAAAAACCTACTCAATACAGTAACTTGGGTAAATGTATTTAGTAATTTTCCACCTCTGCTCTTAACTCAAAACTTGGTAAATCTATATAAAAATGACTAAAAACCGGAGTAAAGTTAGCAGTTTTTTCCAGATCAGATCATTACAGGACAGAGAAGTTGATTGGAATCAGCACAGCTGTGGGCTCAAGTCGTCAGCACATGATGGCATCCGGAAAATTAGCCCCGAACAAGGTCATCTCCTGCTTCTTATANTTGATTGGAATCAGCACAGCTGTGGGCTCAAGTCGTCAGCACATGATGGCATCCGGAAAATTAGCCCCGAACAAGGTCATCTCCTGCTTCTTATACCTCATGAGTCTGTTTTGCATCAGTTGGATGCTTAGCTGTGTTTGTCAGGAGCTGTCATGCCATCCATGCCCTGACTTCTTTGCCTCTTTCATCTACGCCTTATGATTCCAGATAGCTCTTTTTTATCATTCTGGCTCTGGGATGTATAATTATCCGCTGCTTATTAGACAAAAAGGCTGTCCTAATTAGATGGCTTCCATATACACAATGTGATATACCCTGTGAGGGAAGGCCACCCACACCATTTAATATAATAATAATAATAAAGAATAAACCTAACAGCAAAATATCACAGTTGTAAATGTGAATCCCAGCTTGAGCTCTGTGAAAAAGTTGTACAATTTTCTCATACCTATATACGTACACTTGGTCATTTTAAAGTTTGAAACTTTCTAATCTTCACTGATTAAGTAGGTTATCTGGAATTCACATATTCTAAAAAATATTTCTACGAACGTTTTTCCCTCACAAGCCTACCCAGTCCCTGTTTTTTATTATTTGTTATTCAGAGTATTTCACAGATTAAAAAGAAATTCCTCCGGCTCCTGATTGCAGCTGAATAGCTTCTGTGTTCCAAATCTGATTGAAGGCAGGTTGTTGGGGGAATCTTATCCAGGGCAGCTGTAGCCCCTCTCCTCTGTTGGGTGCCTCACGGGTTTAGCACCGTGGCTGTGCCAGTGCCCACCAGCACCGAATATCACACGCACAGCATGCCCCAGATTCACACATCATTTCCACTTCAGAGGGCCGGCCAACCACATGTGCGTCTGAGTCTGCATTTGTGAATAACATTACCAAACTGAGGCAATTAGAGATTTTAGGAAATATATTTTTACATGAAAGAGGGTCTGACACAAACAAAGTCTATAGCTTGAATAATGAGGAAAAATAATGAGGAATAACACTAAAAACATTGGGTTAAAATTTTCCTTCCACTGAAAATTTATTTTCTTTTTTATATTTGTAAAATTACTCTTTTCTATCTATATGAAATAAATTAATTTAAAAAACTGATGCTTTTATATTGGAAGGAAAAACAAGCAAAGTTATGATTAATTCAAAAATAATAACTTAACAGAATAAACAGTGTGACTCATACTTTTTAGCAGGGGCATTTGCAGTCTAATAGTAACACATCTCACAGCTGCAATTGGGGTTCTAAAAAATAAACACACCACGCTGCGGTGTATGGAGGACCAACTCTGCCATATTTAAAACTAAATACAGAAATAAATAAATGCTTAATAAATATATAAGCATACAATTAATTGCCAACAAAAACACAATCAACAAATACATGTAAGTAGAAATTAAATTATACAGTGAGACATAAATGTATATAACTCTTTTAATTAGCTTCTTTATTTATTTGGGTTTGTAATATTTACCTTATTTATTTTTTGTCCTTAAATGTTTAATGCGTAATTTATTACACGGCTATGCCGATAGAGGGCCGCTGCAGACGGGCTGCGGTTCGACCTGGCTGCCGTTAGCTTCCGAGCTCCGCTGGGTGCCGCAGTCCTCAGTTCGGAACATTTTCTTTTAAATTACGCATTAAATCTGTGAATGGGCCATATGGAGATGCTTAAAAGTATAATGTTCTCGCCTCAATTGATCTTAAAACGTACTTTTATTGAACAACAGCAACAGAAAAGAGAACATTTAACTTAGTACTCTGAGCTCTGTGAGTTAAGAAGATGGCCGCCAACCAATGAGCAGAAGTTGACTCTCTAGGACACGCCCCCTCCTCATTTGCATAATGAGGCAGAA